>NC_081181.1:21526769-21714269 GCF_029867415.1 Vicia villosa | reverse complement strand
GAGAGGACGTGGCAGGCCGAAGAAACAGGCGGCGACAACACCTCTGGCGGCGGTGAGGGTGTTCTCACATCACCCAAACGCACAAGGAGTTAACATGCTCAGAAATGAAGCTAGCACATCGAAGGAGAACATGATGAAGGGGACTTAATCGCAAGTGGGAACTCAGATTCCTAACTCGAGACAACAAGGGAAAAGGCTCGAAACTATCATTGAGGAGGAGAAGGAAATGGAAGATTTAAAGGCTGGGAAGACAACAGAGCAACCGATGGTGGAGATAATTCGAGGTAATCGGCTCCCTTCCAATGGTATTGAAATTGAATACACTGCTCCTATAGTTGTTAATGGAGAAATTGAGGTCATTATTGAGGTACAAGATGTATTATCTGAACTGAAATTCTCGGAGAATGGGCTACTAATGTATGTCTTAGGGGGGATTCGTCCATAAATGCGGTGAAAAAGTACATGTCCAACATATGGAATTTTGTATCCCTACCTGAACTATATTATAATGATGAAGGGAATTTTATCATTAGATATAAGTCCAAACAAGATAGAGATGAAGTGCTTAGAAGGGGACCTTACACAATTTACAGAAAACCTATGTTCTTGCATGAATGAAGTCATGCTTTTACTTTGGAAGAAGATATGATTAGGGTCATGCCAATCTGGGTTACAATGCCCCAATTACCACCCATGTTCTAGGGAGAGAAGAGTATTGGTAAGATTGCTAGCGCAATTGGCAAACCAATATTGACGGATGAATGTACTGCAAAAAAGTTAAGGGTATCTTATGCTAGAGTGTTAGTGGAAGTTGATGTCACCACAAAACTGAAGGAGCATATTACCATAAGAGACCCTAAAGGACACAAATTCCAACAAAAAGTTGAATATGAATGGAAACCACCATTCTGTAAGGTTTCTAACAAAATAGGGCATGTTTGTGAGCCTAAGCCTGTGCAACAAGCTGTTAAAAAGGTCTGGGCAACTAAACAACCTACTGAGGTACAAGATAAAGAGAAACAAAAAACTAGTGGAAAAAACACCAGAGCCTCCAGAGAAAAGAGATGAAAATGCAAATTGGACAGTGGTGCTATCCTTTAAACCAAGAGGTAAGGGGATAATGGTAGAGGATAAACCAAAAGCTGATGACGGAATAAGATGCAGTAATGGATTTGGTGTGCTATGGAATGGAATTGAATCACAAATATTGTATGACAAAAGATCATGATGATTACTTGGGATGTAAGAGGTATCAATAAAAGACCTAGGCACATAGAAATAGGAGATCATCTTCATAAGTTACAAGTTCCTTGCATAGCTCTGCTTGAAACTAGAGTGAAAGAAAATAACTCTAATAAAGTGAGAAGTAGGTTTGGAAATAAGTGGCAATGAATGGATAACTATGAGCACCACCATAACGGAAGGATATGGATTATGTGGAAGAAGAAAATTATGGAGATCAAAAAAGCCGATAGCTCTGACCAATTTGTTCAGTGTGAAATGCTTAATACACATGGCCAAAGGGATTATTCGATGACAATTATTTATGCCCATAATTAACTAGTCAACAAAAGGAAAATTTGGGATGATATTAGAAGATTAGCTAACAACATTAGTGATCCATGGATGATGATTGGGGACTACAACAATGTTTTGACTATTAATGATAGAGTTGAAGGCTGCTTTGTACATTATGGAGAATTTGAAGACCTAGAAAATATGATGTATGATGTTGAGCTTTTTGAACATGTTACTAAGGGTAACCATTACACTATGTCGAATAACCAGAAGAATTATATAATCTTTTCTAGAATTGATAGAGCAATCTGTAATAGAGATTGGCATCTGAGGTCCCCTACTTGCGAAATTGAGGTCCTTCCTAATCACATCTCAAATCATGACCCACTAAAAATCAATATTCTGCCTTACCAAATAGTACCTTGGAATCATAAGCAAGCTAGATTCAGATTTCTAAATACTGTGATTGATGAGGTCCTTCCTAATCACATCTCAAATCATGCCCCACTAAAAAATCAATATTCTGCCTTACCAAATAGTACCTTGGAATCATAAGCAAGCTAGATTCAGATTTCTAAATACTATGATTGATGATAAGGATTTTATGGAAAAGGTTAAAAGCTGTTGGAAAAGGGATGATATCAAAGGCAAGCATATGTATGTTTTATGGAGAAAGTTATTCGACCATAATTCTTCTGGTCGAATAACCAGAA
Source organism: Vicia villosa (assembly GCF_029867415.1). Taxonomy (NCBI): domain Eukaryota; kingdom Viridiplantae; phylum Streptophyta; class Magnoliopsida; order Fabales; family Fabaceae; genus Vicia; species Vicia villosa. The sequence continues at coordinate 21,712,038 of NC_081181.1, read as the reverse complement.
GAATTATATAATCTTTTCTAGAATTGATAGAGCAATCTGTAATAGAGATTGGCATCTGAGGTCCCCTACTTGAGAAATTGAGGTCCTTCCTAATCACATCTCAAATCATGACCCACTAAAAATCAATATTCTGCCTTACCAAATAGTACCTTGGAATCATAAGCAAGCTAGATTCAGATTTCTAAATACTGTGATTGATGAGGTCCTTCCTAATCACATCTCAAATCATGCCCCACTAAAAAATCAATATTCTGCCTTACCAAATAGTACCTTGGAATCATAAGCAAGCTAGATTCAGATTTCTAAATACTATGATTGATGATAAGGATTTTATGGAAAAGGTTAAAAGCTGTTGGAAAAGGGATGATATCAAAGGCAAGCATATGTATGTTTTATGGAGAAAGTTAAAAAGACTTCAACCCATAATTAGAGGTCTGTGCTGAAAGGTGAGCCAGGGTACTTAATTGATTCAAAATTACAGATATAGGTTGGAGCAGGCCCAACATAACCTTAAGGCTGACTTGTTCAACCAGGACCATATGTTAGAGGTTTAATATTGGATAAAGGAGCTAATGCAAGCTACAAATATAGAGGTGTAATACGGTGGGAGAACTGACTTTAAAGAAATGTGCGAATAGCAAGAGTCGCCACCGACTTTTATTTTATCCAATTTGGAAAGGCAAAAAGAACAGGAAAGACCTTTGAAAGATTTTGAGTTCGGGGGGTAGGTTATACAAAGGGAAGGTATAAGCACCCTTTGTATCCATGGTTACCCATGGGCTCTTAATTGCTTAGCTCACTTGTTTGTTTGAATTGTTTGAAGAAGTGTCGTGTGTGAATTGAAAAGATTTGAATAAGGACTTTAGCTTGTAAATAAGCGTAGCCTTTTTGAATTTTTTTTAAAAAAGGAGGTGTGAAAAGTAATTTGAAAGTTTGAATGTGTGACCAAGCATTTAAGAACATCTACCCTAAGATTGTCTTTCATGTTCTTTAAGTCTTTCGGGCGAAAGGGTCTATCCATATCATGAGAGGGCAGGAAGTCTTTCATTGGATTTGAAAAGGTCATCGAGAGCATCGTTCGCCATAAGACTGTCCCTACCATAAAGAGGGCAGGTAGTCTAAGGGAAGGATATAATAGTCATTTAGGAAACATGTAAAGACTCCTTAGCATTCGAAGGGACGATCATCATTTATCGAGGCAACATCGAGGGACAAGATCATATTTATCATAGGCAACTCGAAGGGACTATGATCTTTATATCGAGGGACTATGATGATTTTATCGAAGGCAACAGGCTAAGGAGTCCCTACGCTCGAAGGGACTTGACTATTCTAATCGAAAGGCAGCATAAAAGGAGGTACCTTAAAGGTGTGTGTATGGCACAATCATGTGGTTTTATTCGACTATATTTATCTTGAATTAGTGAGCTACGTTCAATTAATTATCTTGCACTCCCTATTTACTAACCATGCAGTTAATATCATGCAGAAAAATAAAGGGCGGAAAGTAAATGTCCTACGCTATTACAAAGCTTCGGGGAGGGGGTGTTACAATAAAAACCTGTGGGGAAGATGCGGAAAGTAAAGTGCGAGGAAATAAAATCCTAATTACTATTACATCAAAAATTACGACCTATACATCTTCTAGAATTTAAAATGACGGAAATTAAATAATTAAATAAATAGCATAATTAAATAAAAGCATAATTTAAATAATGACGGAAATTAAATAGCAAATATTCATACTGTAGATGTTGTTGATTGGCTGTAATTTTTGGTAAAACTAATTGTGGTTCTATCTTGTCAAAACTGGTGTCATGACATGCATTCTGCTGTTGTGAAGTCTTTCCTTATGCAGGCCTTTACCTGATGTCAAGGCCGATGTCATGACATTCGCAGCTGTTCGTTCTTTTCTATTACTATTTATGGTTAAGTGATCTGATAAGATCCTATGCGCTTTATTTGGTAATGATGGATTCTGATCTGTTTCAAGGACGTCTTGGATGATTATTATTATTAGTTCCTTGATTTATGGAGATTAGTTTTATTAGGGTTAAAACTATTTTGTGGATCCAAGGCCCAGCTGCTGTATTTTATGAAGGCTATATATTTCACGCAGGTGCTGCTGTTGACGTTAGGGTTTTTGTTTGAGAAACTTTTAGAGTTCTTTGTTTTTAAGTCTTTCGTTGTAGCTTTCTTGTAAGCCAAACAATCATCATGATGATTGTCTTGGCCTAGGCGTTTTGTTTTGAGTTGTAAGAAGTACTCAAAGCTTTTAAGCAAGAGTACAATTGTACTTGATCAAAGCTTTTAAGCAAGATCAAGTTGTGTCCTTGAAGAGTGTCTTCTTTTGTTATTCGTTGGTTAGTTTTCATCACTGCTGTGATTGAGGGGGAGTGAGTAGGATCTCTGGTCTAAGTTGTTTAGATTGAAGTTGCATTGGGTAGATATTAAGTGAAAGGCGTAATCTTGATTTGTATTACCTTTAATTGATATTACTTATAGTGGACTTCCTCCCTGGCTTGGTAGCCCCCAGATGTAGGTGTGTTTGCACCGAACTGGGTTAACAACTTTCCTGTGTTGTTTATCTGTTTACTCTTTGTTCTTTTGTTTAAAAACGTTCAGATAGTAATGTCGTGACATCCTGTTAGACATCGCGTGTCTGAGTCCAGAATTTCAATTGGCATCAGAGCAGGCACCCTGCCTGTTTTTACTGGGTGAGATCTAGGGACAGTATTTTCTGGTACTATGGACAAAGAAGGTGGTGGATTTGTGATTAGACCACCCATTCTGGATGGTTCTAATTATGATTATTGGAAACCTCGCATGGTGGCTTTTCTGAAATCCGTGGATAGTAAAGCATGGAGAGCTGTGAACAAAGGATGGGAACATCCTGTTATTACTGATAAAGATGGCAAGAAAACTCTTAAACCAGAGGAAGAATGGGACAAAGATGAAGAGGCATTGGCGCTTGGCAACTCTAAAGCCTTAAATGCTTTATTCAATGGAATTGACAGGAATATTTTCAGACTGGTGCACCAGTGTGAACTAGCCAAAGATGTCTGGGATACCCTCAAGACTACTCATGAGGGCACCTCCAAAGTGAAGATGTCAAGACTTCAACTGCTAACTACAAAGTTTGAAAATCTAAGGATGAGGGATGATGAAAGTATTAAGGATTTTCATATGAATATACTGGATATTGCTAATACCTCAGGAGCTTTGGGAGAGAAAATGTCTGATGAAAAGCTGGTGAGAAAAATTCTTAGATCCCTACCTAAGAGATTTGATATGAAAGTTACAGCTATAGAAGAGGCACAGGACATCAGCAAAATGAAGGTAGAAGAGTTAATTGGATCTCTTCAAACCTTTGAGATGGGAATCAGTGAAAATTCTGAAAAGAAGAACAAAAGCATAGCTTTTGTGTCCAACTCTCAAGAAGAAGTAGAGGAAAGTAGAGAAGAGAATCTATCTGAATCTATAGCTATGCTTGGCAAACAATTCAACAAAATTATGAGAAGAATGGATCAGAAGCCAAGACCTAATGCCAAGAACATCTCATCTAACATCAGTAGATCTTATGACTCTGGCAGAAGAGCTAAACCAGAAGAAAAGTACAATCACAGCAAAGGGATTCAATGTCATGGATGTGAAGGGTATGGACATATTAGAGCTGAATGCCCTACTTATCTCAAGAAACAAAAGAAAGGTTTGTCAGTCTCCTGGTCTGATGAAGATTCTGAGAGTGATTTTGAAGAAGAATCAGCCAAACATGTCACAGCCCTTACTGGAGTTTGCAATTCTGATGAAGATTCTAGTGAAGATGAGCTATCCTTTGAAGAGCTGGCAACCTCCTACAGAAAGCTGTGTATCAGAAGTGCTGAAGTGTGTCAACAAGGTGAAAAGCAGAAGAAATACATAGCTCAGTTGGAGGCTGATAACAAAGGGCTTAGTGAAACTATATCTGAACTGAATAGTGAAATTATCATGTTACAATCCAAACTTGATCAGATGTCAAAATCTGTAAAAATGTTGAACAGTGGCACGGATATGTTGGAGGAGATTTTGCAGGTTGGAAAAAGTTCAGGAGATATGTCTGGTATAGGATTTGTTGGTGCAAAGAAACATTGCCAAGATAGTAGCAGAACTAAACCTGAAGCTGAGATGTTGAAACCGATGTCAAAACATGTGACTCAACATCACGAGAAAAGTGAAATGAAGAGAAAGTTTCAAAGATGGAGATGTCATTACTGTGGAAGATTTGGACACATTAAGCCTTTTTGCTTCAGATTATATGGATACCCAGATCAAGCTCCTTACTACAAACCTAAGCAGATCATGCCCGTCCAGAAGCAAAAATGGAAACCTAAAAATATGGCCTTAATAGCCCATACATCTCTTAGAGTTTCAGCCAAAGAAGACTGGTATTTTGACAGTGGATGTTCCAGACACATGACTGGACTCAAGAATCTGCTTGTTGATATCAAGAGTCATTCTACTAGTTATGTAACCTTTGGTGATGGAGCTAAAGGAGAAATCAAAGGAGTTGGAAAATTAGACTGTTCAGGAGTGCCAAATTTAGAAGGTGTTTTGTTGGTCAAAGGCCTGACTGCTAATCTCATAAGCATCAGTCAACTCTGTGACCAAGGATACCAAGTCAACTTCACTAAAGCTGAGTGTGTGGTTACTAATGAAGAAAAGGAAGTAGTAATGAGGGGTGTCAGATCCAAAGATAACTGCTATTTGTGGGTGTCTCATGAATCCAGCTATTCTACTGTATGCTCTAAGGAAGAAGAAGCAAAGCTATGGCACCAAAAACTTGGTCACCTTCATCTAAGGGGTATGAAAAGGATTATTTCTCTGGAAGCTGTGAGAGGAATTCCTAAGCTACAAATTGATGAAGGAAGAATATGTGGTGAATGTCAGGTAGGAAAACAAACCAGGATGTCACATCCAAAGGTTACACATCTGACTACTTCCAGAGTTCTTGAACTGCTACATATGGACTTGATGGGACCAATGCAAATAGAAAGTCTTGGAGGAAAGAAATATGCTTATGTGGTGGTAGATGACTACTCCAGATACACTTGGGTAAATTTCATCAGAGAAAAATCAGATGTGTTTGATGTTTTCAAGGACCTATGTCAAAGAGTTCAAAGAGAAAAAGAAAATGGTGTTGTGAGAATTAGGAGTGATCATGGAAAGGAATTTGAGAATCAAAAGTTTGCTGATTTCTGCTCCTCTGAAGGAATACATCATGAATTTTCTTCCCCTATTACTCCATAGCAAAATGGGGTTGTTGAAAGAAAAAATAGAACTATTCAAGAATCAGCCAGAGCCATGATCCATGCTAAGAATCTTCCTATCTACTTTTGGGCTGAAGCCATGAATACTGCTTGTTATGTCCATAATAGAGTTACCTTAAGAAAAGGAACCTCTACTACCCTATATGAGATCTGGAAGGGAAGAAAACCCACTGTCAAATACTTCCATGTGTTTGGTAGTAAGTGTTACATTCTTGCTGATAGAGATCACAGAAGGAAGATGGATCCCAAGAGTGATGAAGGAATCTTTCTGGGCTACTCTACGAACAGTAGAGCCTATCGAGTATTCAACTCAAGAACCAGAATAATAATGAAGTCCATAAATGTTGTGGTTGATGATGTCCACAATCAAGCAGATGTCACAGAAGATGTCGGAACATTCTGGGATATTACAGCTGAAGGATCTACAAGAGAAGATGATTGCAGTCCTACTATCACAGAATCTGAGACTAAACTTCCTAACAAGAGTCCATCAATAAGAGTTCAAAAAAATCATCCTAGTGAACTTATTATAGGTGATCTCAACAGTGGAATTACTACAAGGTCAAGGGAAGTAGTTTCAAACTCTTGTTTTGTGTCAAAAATTGAACCTAAAAATGTCAAGGAAGCTTTAACAGATGAGTTCTGGATTAATGCCATGCAGGAAGAACTAGGCCAGTTTGAAAGGAATGAAGTATGGGAGCTGGTACCAAGACCTAAAGGTACTAATGTCATTGGAACAAAATGGGTTTACAAGAACAAGTCAGATGAACTGGGAACTGTTGTCAGAAACAAAACAAGGCTAGTTGCTCAAGGATACACTCAAGTTGAAGGAATTGACTTTGATGAAACCTTTGCTCCAGTTGCTAGACTTGAGTCAATTAGATTACTGCTAGGAGTTGCTTGTATTCTAAAATTCAAACTGTATCAGATGGATGTGAAGAGTGCTTTCTTGAATGGATACCTGAGTGAGGAAGTTTATGTGGAGCAACCTAAAGGTTTTGCTGATCCAAACCATCCTGACTATGTGTACAAACTAAGAAAAGCTCTTTATGGCTTAAAACAAGCCCCTAGAGCTTGGTATGAGAGACTAACTGAGTTTCTTACTGGTAATGGGTACAGGAAAGGAGGAATAGATAAAACTCTCTTTGTTAAAGATGAAGGAGGAAAGATCCTGATTGCTCAAATCTATGTGGATGATATTGTGTTTGGGGGGATGTCAGACAAGATGACTAGACATTTTGTTGATCAGATGCAATCAGAATTTGAAATGAGTCTAGTTGGAGAATTAACTTATTTTCTTGGGCTGCAAGTTAAACAGATGGAAGACTCAATTTTTCTCTCTCAGAGTAAGTATGCTAAAAACATTGTTAAAAAGTTTGGAATGGAAAATGCTTCTCACAAAAGAACACCAGCTCCTACTCACTTAAAGTTGTCCAAAGATGAAAAGGGAACCAGTGTTGATCAAAGTTTATATAGAAGCATGATAGGAAGTCTGCTGTATCTCACAGCCAGTAGACCTGATATTGCTTTTGCTGTTGGAGTGTGTGCTAGGTATCAAGCAGATCCTAAGATCAGCCATATCAACCAAGTCAAGAGGATCCTGAAATATGTGAATGGTACTTGTGAATATGGAATGCTCTATTGTCATGGGTGTGAACCTATTCTCACTGGATATTGTGATGCAGATTGGGCTGGAAGTGCTGATGACAGAAAAAGTACTTCAGGAGGATGTTTCTTCTTGGGTAATAATCTTATTTCATGGTTCAGCAAGAAACAAAATTGTGTGTCCTTGTCCACTGCAGAGGCAGAATACATTGCAGCAGGAAGTAGTTGCTCTCAGCTTGTTTGGATGAAACAAATGTTAACAGAATACAATGTCACACAAGATGTCATGACATTATATTGTGACAACTTAAGTGCCATTAACATTTCAAAGAATCCCATTCAGCATAGCAGGACCAAGCACATTGATATTAGACATCATTACATTAGAGATCTTGTTGAAGATAAAATAATTGCCTTGGAACATGTTGCTACAAACCTTCAACTGGCTGACATTTTCACAAAAGCCTTGGATGCAAATCAATTTGAAAATCTAAGAAGCAAACTAGGCATTTGTCTTTGTGAAGGATTATAGCAATTAATTGGGTGTGGGGCCAGCATTATTTCTCTCTCCAAATCTTTGATATCATTACACATTAAAGTGTATTTTCCGCCCCCCCTTTTACAAGTTACCCAAACGGTTTCCATTCCTCCAAAACCTCTCCTCCACACTCACGCTATCTCTCTGTGTTTCTGCTTTCACAACCCTTTACCCAGTTTTCCATTTTCTCTCAACATGTCTCAGAGTTCTCCCTCAAAGAAATCTTCTCCTACCTCTGAAACAGCATCAGGTTCTAGGGCACCAAATGTTGTGAGTGATCAAGATGTTGTGCTGGATGTTGTGCCATTGAACTCTGTTCCTGCTACCGATACTGTTCGTAATCTACCAAGAAAGATACATGCAAGAAAATCAACTGGGGGATCTGTTCCTGAAACCTTTTCTGTTCAAGGTAGAGAGGGTTCTACTTATGTTCACAATGCGATCGCAGGTATTGTCACCAGAATCTTGAATGAAGGACACAAGGTTGATGGGATATCCGTTCCTCTAGCCCAGATGTCTGCTTCTGAGAACAGCAAAGATGATCAAGATGGTCAAGATGATGCTAGCAAAGATCAGGGTGATGTTGAGACATCGGTTGATAACATTGAAGAGAAGATCCCAGGTGCCAAAGAAGTTGAGACATCTGAAGCTGTTAATGTTGAAACATCTGGTACTAAAGATGCTGAAATTCCTGAGCCTGAGAAAGCTGAAGAGGTTCCTGTTGCTGTTTCTAAAGAAACCCCTAATGAAGGCCCTACTGTGCATGATGTGGTGATTCTGGATGATCTGGATGATTCTATTGACATTGTTGATGATGAACTCATCTCTAGCATCTCTCATAGAGTCAAGACTCGTAAGGGCAAACAGGCTTGTGATCAAGATTTCTCCAAACCTCAGGTTACTCCTCAAAAGAAGGTCACTATAAAGAAGGACAAGAAGGTCCTTGCTGAACCTTCAACCACAGGGAGCAAGGCTACTGTGAAGAAGAGGAAGGAAAGAAGTGTTTCTGTCCCAGAAGATGATGTCTTAAGTGATGTCCCTGACATCCCATCCAAGAAGAAGATTGCTGTCACAAAATCCTCCACAAAGGTTCGTGATGTTCCTTTGGATAACATTTACTTGCACTATGCTTCTAATGCTATCCAGTGGAAGTTTGTCTATCAAAGAAGGCTGGCTCTGGAAAGAGAATTAGCAAATGATGCTCTGGAATGTCAAGAGGTCATGAAGCTCATCAAGGCTGCAGGTTTGATTAAAACTGTTACTCATTTTTCAAAGTGTTATGAAATGCTTGTGAAGGAATTCATTGTGAATTTGTCTCAAGATTGTGGTGATGGAACAACTGATGATTTTCATAAGGTGTATGTTAGAAGAAAGTGTATAGATTTTTCCCCTGCTGTTATCAACCTATATCTAGGTAGAGATGCTGAGGCTCAACCTGAGCTTGAAGTGACTGATAATGAGGTTTGCAAGGTAATCACTGGTGGTAAGGTTAAGAAGTGGCCCATAAAGAGCAAACTGTCTGCTAGTTCTCTTACTGTCAGGTATGCATTGCTGCACAAAATTGGTGCTGCTAACTGGGTGCCTACCAATCACACTTCCACCATTGCTGTTGGCCTAGGAAGATTCATATATGCTGTGGGAACCAAGACAAAATTTGACTATGGGACCTACATATTTGATCAAACTATGAGGCATGTTGGTACCTCTGCTACTAAGCTTCCCATTGCTTTCCCATCTCTGATATGTGGAATAATCCTCAAGCAACACCCTGGAATTCTGAAAAGTAAAGATTCTGTATGTAAGAGGGAGAGTGCTCTGTCTTTTCACTACAAGCTGCTGCAGAGGTCTGATGACAAGACATCTGCTGGGACATCACAACCCAGCAAATCTGTGAACAAAGCTCTTCTTATTGCTGAGCTAAAAGAGACTTGTCAAGAGTTGGACAACAGGAAGCTGAAACTTAAAAATCTCATCCACAGTCTTGAGCAGTCTACAGATGATGATCTTGCTGGTGAAAAGGGTGGTGACAATATGGATGAAGACAAAGAGGCTGAGGAAGAAGCTGAGGATGCTGAGGCTGAGGGTGCTGAGAGTGGGAGTAGTGATGCTGCTAAATGGACTAGTAGCTCAAGTGATGACAATCCTGGTGGCTCTAGTGATGAAGACAGTGATGATTAGCTCTGCTGAGCTGAATATGTTTTGGCTCCTTTTGTGGCTAAAAAGGGGGAGTAATTTGGTAGTGGTTGTTTTGTTGTAATGGTTGTTTTGTTATTTTGGTGATCTTTTGGTTTTTCTTGGACATGGTTGTTTTGTGGTTTTCCTTATTTTGGGTTTTCTCTGGTTCTCCCTAACAATGACAAGTGGTTTCTGTAACAGTTGATTAAGTAGATGTTTTCTGATTTTCTGGTGATTAATCAAGTTGCTGTTGTTGCTTACAGAATTTATTTTTCTGTTACAGAATTTATTTTTCTGTAGTTGGCTGCTGTGTATGCTCTGATATCTGTTTACATCTATTAGTGTTTTAGCCAAAAATTTGCCAAAGGGGGAGTTTGTAGATGTTGTTGATTGGCTGTAATTTTTGGAAAACTTAATTGTGGTTCTATCTTGTCAAAACTGGTGTCATGACATGCATTCTGCTGTTGTGAAGTCTTTCCTTATGCAGGCCTTTACCTGATGTCAAGGCCGATGTCATGACATTCGCAGCTGTTCGTTCTTTTCTATTACTATTTATGGTTAAGTGATCTGATAAGATCCTATGCGCTTTATTTGGTAATGATGGATTCTGATCTGTTTCAAGGACGTCTTGGATGATTATTATTATTAGTTCCTTGATTTATGGAGATTAGTTTTATTAGGATTAAAACTATTTTGTGGATCCAAGGCCCAGCTGCTGTATTTTATGAAGGCTATATATTCCACGCAGGTGCTGCTGTTGACGTTAGGGTTTTTGTTTGAGAAACTTTTAGAGTTCTTTGTTTTTAAGTCTTTCGTTGTAGCTTTCTTGTAAGCCAAACAATCATCATGATGATTGTCTTGGCCTAGGCGTTTTGTTTTGAGTTGTAAGAAGTACTCAAAGCTTTTAAGCAAGAGTACAATTGTACTTGATCAAAGCTTTTAAGCAAGATCAAGTTGTGTCCTTGAAGAGTGTCTTCTTTTGTTATTCGTTGGTTAGTTTTCATCACTGTTGTGATTGAGGGGGAGTGAGTAGGATCTCTGGTCTAAGTTGTTTAGATTGAAGTTGCATTGGGTAGATATTAAGTGAAAGGCGTAATCTTGATTTGTATTACCTTTAATTGATATTACTTATAGTGGACTTCCTCCCTGGCTTGGTAGCCCCCAGATGTAGGTGTGTTTGCACCGAACTGGGTTAACAACTTTCCTGTGTTGTTTATCTGTTTACTCTTTGTTCTTTTGTTTAAAAACGTTCAGATAGTAATGTCGTGACATCCTGTTAGACATCGCGTGTCTGAGTCTAGAATTTCACATACATGCGACATTCAATGGATTTTGAGATGAGAAGAGAGTCGCGAGAAAATCAAAGTTGGAAAAATCAGGGTTACAAGAGATTGATTGAAAACCTAAATTAATTCAATTATTAATCCTAATTCTACTTATTTATCTTAAATTTACTAGTGGTTAACCATTCAAATAAAGAAAATAATAATAAAAAAACTAATTAATCAATTAATCCTAATTATAGGTTAACTAATTAAATTATTGACTAACCTAACTAATTAAATTAATAAAAATAAAATTAAAGTTAATTATGTTAATCCTAATTTCTAAATTAGTGGTCTATTAATGGATTAATTTTAGTTGCATTTTAGTTAAAAAAAATAACTCAAAAGGAAACACAAAAATAAAGATAAAAATAAAAGAGTTAAAGAACCTGGGGGTGTAGCCTGGAAAGAGAGGTGAAGCCCAGCAATCAAGTCCAATGAGAAGATGAGTCCAGGGCGTGGGATTCGGTGCAGTTGCTTCCTTGAGGGCATATCGTAGAGTGCTGCTTTCTGGCCCTTCTGATCAGGATTGGAGGACATCCAACAGCCTGCGCGCGAGGACATATCATGGGCGTATGAAGGTTGCAAGCATGGAATCCTGAAATATGTTTAGGAAAGAAAATAAGTTAAAAATAACAAGAGACCCTGGGTATCGAACCCAGGTCTCGTTGGTGACAGCCTGTCCATTTAACCACCTGTGCTCCATTCTCTATTTGATAATAGTCCAATCATAAAACATAATATATTAAGATGGTGATTAATGATGGAATTTTCAAAAGATAGTCAAACCGGGCCCACTAGATATTGGATAGACGAATGAGAGCTACAGAGAGAGTCTGGATTCGTTGACTACCCAATGGCAGTGCTACACGCGTGAATTGGAAGAGGAGAGATGATTGCTTCTGTTGACCAGGAAATTGTCACGTGACACATCCCCTTCTTCTTCGTCTTCTTCCCTGGGTTTGCTGCGGATTTTGTTACGGCCATAGCTGCCGTTTTACCTGCGGTTTTTACGAATCCGGAGCTTTTCCATGGTCATGACCCTGAACCTGCAAAATAGCAACAAAGAATACACACAAGGTACCTTACCCCCTAATTTGACCCTCCTGAATCCAAATCAGGTGTTAGTTTTGGCAGAAAAGCATCGCATCATGTGTTTCGAAGAGGTGGAGCTCAGTTGCCCTAATCATGGTGGATCCATGTTCCAACGTTAGAGCTCCAAACTAATGGCTCGAATCTCTTCTAAAACATGTCAGAAACTTAAACAAACAGTTATCTTGAATTGAAACATTGAATTATGCAAGATATGAAAATTAAAACACATATGTATATGAAGAACATGAGGTATGCATTTTAAGCATCATGGGACTTGGTTAATGATGCATTCCTACCTTCTTTTACCTTATGAACAGAAGGAGAGGGTTGGTTTGCCCTGGAACTCTATTGAGCTTGCAATACGATTTTTCCAATTCTTTAAGACTTTTGTATGCTTGAACCCTAGTCCTCTCACCTTCTTTTTTCGTCCTTGCTAGCTGCATGTTATGAGTATATATAATGGAACAAATTAGGGTTAAAATATTGACAAAGAATCAAGTGATTGGTGAGAGAAAAAAATTGAAAAAGATTTGATTTAAAATTATATGAAATCTTGCTATTTTGGTTCAATCTCTTTCCAATAAAATATGTGAGATTTACTTGAGCCCCAAGAGTGATATTTGATTGAAAAAATCAGATCATGCACCATTTTGATTTTTTTTTATTTTTTCCTTGATTTAAATTGCATAAAATCAAAAAATAAATAAAATAAATATCCAAGCCTTGTACCAACGAAATCCCTTGGCCCCAAAGTGTTTCTTGGGCTTTTATATGATCCAGAGCAAAGCCCTACAATTTAATTTTTTTTTGGTATTTTACCCAATTTATTTTGCATTTAAATGAATAAAATTCAAATAAATAGAAATAAAAATGCCAAAAATATGAGAATGGTTTTATAAGTCCTTATTTGGGTCATAAGTATGTTTGAAGTCCAAAACTTAGGCCCATTAGTCCAAAAATGTGAAATTACTCAATTAGGGTTTTGTGCATTTCTTGAAATTCGACCAACTTTAGCAAGTCATAACTCCTTCAATATTTATTGTATGGAGATGATCTAGGACTTTTTGGAAAGCCCAAGATGTCCTCTACAACCTACTTTGGAACCTTTTTTGCATTTGAGGATTTTATCTTGAAGATATGGCTCCTGACAAAAAACAGCTTTTTGTTGGCTTTAAAAAGGACCTGTAATGTTTTGGCTTATACTTTTCAAATGAGGCATTTTTGGCCTTGCCTTTTGAGAGACAAAGTTGTAGAGTATTCAATTTCCTTCAAAATAGGCTTTGGTTGGGAAATTTCTAATGTACCATGTGAAAGTTATGATCAGTCAAAGTTGGGTTGACTTTCTCCTATAAACCCTAATTTAGTAACCTGGACTTTTGTTGATTTCTGATCTCTTCTTGATGAATCATGATCAACTCTTGATCAAATGATGAATGATACTTCAAAATGAGGATGTTGACCAAAAATCAGGAATTTTGACTGTGGTTTGACCATAGTTGACTGTTGACCATTTGAACTATTTTGTGAATCAAAGCTTGAAATATAGTGGGCAAATTTTGGGGTATGACAAGAGGAAAGAATCTTAATGCAAAAGGCTAAAATCCATTGGCTGAAGGAAGGAGATGGCAACAATGCATTATTCCATGCTATGGTGAAAGAGAAGAACAAGCAGGTAGGCATCCATAGACTTAAAGACAACAATGGATAAATTCTTACTGATTTTAAGGATATAGAGAAATAAATCCTTAGATTTTATGTGGAGCTTATTGGAACCAAAGCTGAGAAGTTGCTTCATGTTGATATTAAGGTGGTTAAACAAGGAGCACAATTAAAAGATTAGCACAGGGATTCCTTGGTTCAACCTATCACTGAACAAGAGATTTGGAAAGACCGTAATTAGATAGGAGACACCAAAGACCCGGGTATAGATGAATTCAACTCAAAAATTTTAAAGCTACTTGGAGTATTATTAAGGCTGATCTCTTAGCTGCTACTAGAGAATTCTTTGAGGAACCTTACATGTTTCATACAGTGAACTGTGTAGTTGTGACTTTAATTCTTAAATCCAATGAGGAAAAGGCTATGAAGGACATGTGCCCTATAGCTTGATGTACAACTATCTACAAATTAATATCCAAAATATTCACTACTAAGCTCAGCAAAGTTATCAATGTGGTTGTGGACGGCTGCCATTCGACTTTCCTGCCTGGTAAGATTATTCATGACAACATTATTATGGCGCACGAGTTGATTAGAGGGTATAGTAATAAGAATCATATCTCTCCCCAATGTTCTATCCAAATGGATATTCAAAAGGCATATGACTCGGTGGAATGGGCTGCATTGGAAGATATTATGCAAGAGATGAACTTTCCCTATAAGTTTATTAAATGGATTATGCTATGTGTTAAATTTGTCTCATATAGATACTCTATCAATGGGCAAGTAACTGAATTGTTACAAGCTAGAAGAGGATTAAGACAAGGAGATCCCATCTCCCCTATCCTTTTTGTCTTAATCATGGAGTATTTACATAGAAGTTTGGAGAAAATCAAGGAAGTGCCCGATTACAACTTTCACCCGAAATGTGAAAAATTGTTTATTACACATGTTTCTTTTGCTGATGACCTCATGCTATTCACTAGAGGTGATGTTACTTTTGTGAGACTCGTGATGAAAGAATTTAGAAATTTCTCTGCTGCTACAGGACTAAAAGAACACCCGGCTAACTGTAAATTTTATTATGGTGGGATCTCTACATCTGAGCAACAGGCTATAAAGGCAAAAACTGGTTTTATTCATGGAATCCTACCCTTCAAGTATCTAGGAGTGCCTCTTTCTAGTAAAACGATCACAATGCACTAATGCAGACCTTTAATTGATAAGATTGTGAATCGTATTAAACACTGGACATCAAGATTAATCAGTTATGCAGGTAGACTACAATTAATTAAAAGTGTATTGTTTGACGTGACAAATTATTGGATGCAAGTGTTTCCGCTGCCTCAGAAAGTTATTCATGAGATTAAATCGATTTGTCATAGTTTTCTATGGTGCGGGGCTGATACTATCAAGAAAAAGGCTCTAGTGGCTTGGGAAAAGGTTTGTGATCCTAAAAATGCTAGAGGAATTAATATCACCTCACTTAAGGAGTGGAACTAAGCTACTTTCGGGAAATTATTGTGAAATATTCATGCTAAGAAAGATAAGTTATGTGTTAGATGGGTAAACACATACTATCTCAAAGGCCAAAGTGTAATATAATGGAACATCCCTCCCAGTTGTTCATCGATGTTGAAGAGGATTATTAAGTGTAAAAACACTTTAATAGGGACAAATTATTGGGCGGAGACTGTGAACAAGGGATATTATAATACTGCTAAGATGTATAAACTTCCTATAGGTGATAAACAACAGGTGAGATGGATAAAAATTCTGTATAATAATCATGTCAGGCCTAAAGCTAAATTCACAACATGGATGGCTTTGAATGGAAAGTTACCAACCAAGGGTAAACTTTTGTGGTTTGGATTCATAGTTGAAGACCAATCTAGTTTCTGCGATGACAAGGAATCAACTGAACATCTGTTGTTTGTGTGTAAAGGGGTGCATCATGTAACAGCCCGAATTTAATTAATTGACTAATTAAATTAAAATAAGGATTTATTTAATTTGGACGAAGTTTGATAAGTATTTGTATCGTTGGTGTTAGTGAGAAAACGTGTTCGGATTATTAAGTAAAGTTGGGATTTATTCGGTTAATCGAAGAATTAATAAAGTGGAATATGTTGGAGAAATAATATTAGACTTAATATTATTATTGGATTTTATTTATTTAAGATAAAGTCGGATTTAATTGGATTAATCGGAAAATAATATTAAGGGTAATAATATTATTTGTTGTAGCATAATTATTTATTGAACTACTCTATTTTATCCAATTGGGCCTATTTAGTTAGAAGTGGAATTATGTGGGTTAAGCCCAATATGAATAATATAGTAAGGGTTTAGAGAGAGTTAGAGACACCATAACATTTTGTAGCAACCTGCCCTAAAAATTTAATGTTTAGAGTCGCCACCTATTCTGAAGGGCGAATAGGAAACCGTACGCAGTATAGAGATCGGGGTAAGATACTATATTCAGGTCGAGGGAAGGTGTTAGACACCCTCAACCCTTTCCTAAAGGCTAACATTTCAAAGATAAAGGTTTATGGCTAAGGAATTGAATAAGGGAAAAATTGAGATTTTAGGGAGGGGGACTCGCCTTGGTTATCCAAGTGCCTACGTATCTCCTTATGGAGAATCAGAGTCAACTTAGTTCGGGGGAAGGGTTGTACGCCCTTAGAGTTAGAGTTTGAATGGTTTGAAGGCCTTTTGACTGCCTGTCGTAGTTTTGAATGAGGATGAAAATTCGTGGTTTGATATTGAGGTTTTAAAGGGTTTGAGAAATGTTTTTGAGGTGTGGGCGTACAACCCTGATTTAATTTTGCACTATTAATCGCGATGATCAATAGGTTTGATCACCATAATTAACAAATTAATAAAAGCATTGCTAATTATTCCAATTGATTGATTCGATTATCACCGTTAGCAAATTGATGTATTTTAATTATTTAATTTTATCGTTACACCCCATAATCGATAGATTCGATTACAAATAATAACGAATTGATAAAGAAGTGCTAATCATCATAACCAATCAGATGGTTACAACCTTTTAGCAACATAAGCTTTATTTAAATTGAATTTTTTTAATGATAAAATTAGACCTGAATTAATTTAATATAATGACGTAAACTAAGTTAATTTAGAGAAACTAGCATAATAAAACTTAATTAATCTAGTAAGGCTAGTTAAGAAATTAACTAATTTTTTGTATTCTTATTGTTTTTAGTATTAGCGAATTCTTTATATTTTTGTACTTTTTAATGTCACTCATATTTTTTCAATAAGAAAAATTAACTAAATAAAATTAGATAGATTAATTATTCTAACTAGTTACACAAAATGGTTAATTAAATTAAATAATAAAACTAAAACAACACAAAATTAATTATAACAAATAATGGAGTTGCAGGAGATGGTATAAACTTAATAATTGGTATTAGCATAATCCTAACTCTAATTTTGAATAATAGAATAATAAAAAAAAAGAAGAACACATAAAAACAGTAACATCACCGCCCTGTTTGCCCCTTTTTTATCAAAACCCCTTTTTTATCAAAGTAAAATATAAAAAAACAAATAGAATATATTGCAAAAAAAATCAAAGAAAACATAAATCAGTATGCCATTCTTTTCTCTTTCAAGCAAATGAACGAAAACCCAAATACCTCAATATCGATAGAACAACATTATCGCGTACCTGTATCGACGCTTCTGCTGATCGGAAATATCGGACTTCTTGCGCTATCGATCTCGGTTTCGTGATGGTTTGGGTACTGCACAGCGGCGGCGCGATTGTTCTGGTATTCGCCGGATTTGCTTCTCTTCTTTTTCTCTCCTACTTCCGAATTCCGATCTCGTAGTTTCACCGTTGATGAGATGGTGAAGATTCAATGTTCGAAGCGTCGTCGGGGACGATCTCCATGGTTGGATCTTCGCAGTGGTGTACGGTTGATGTGCGGTTCACCGGCGGAGCGGACATGGGATGGTGTGTGGTCGGAACCTCATTGCTTCTTCCTTTCTCTTTTTCCTGCAAAAACACACCTTGCACCAATTATACTAATGTTTGTTAGATTCCAATTGGAATTTGGTTTGAGAGATTTGTATTATGGTTAGAACTTAGAATGGTGTGGGAATTTGGAGTTTATGAATTTATGGTGTTAGTGTATAAGAAAGCTGCAGATCTTGTGAAAAGGTGATAACTTGGTGATACTATTGGTCTTGAAAAAAGGAAAGTAGGTTGAAAGCTATGTAGGTTAGTGTTGTGATTTTTTTTACTGGAAAACACGTGAATGGCACATCCGTGTATGAGCAATGCCGGAAAAAATAGAATAAGGGGTTTAGTTGTGGGTTTGTATGTGTAAAGCAGGTTTTTCGTGAGAGAGAGGAGGAAATAAGGTTCTGTACCGTGTCAATTGGCCTCTCCCAAATGTGTATAAAATAGTCCTATTTATATTAGTGCATTAGGTTAAATTAAAAATAAAAAAAATAAATTAACATTAAGACTATTAACATAACCAAATTATTTGTTTTGATTTTATCTAAAAATAAAGAGAATCAAATCAAATAAATTTTAATGCTAATTGACTTGGACCAAAAGTTAAGGAAAAACTATTATTTTATTTTTTTGATTTTTTGTGACTATAAAAGCATAAAAATGGAGAAAAGTGAAAAATAAATATATTTTTTTAAATGCTTAATTAAATAATACGAAAATTAAAAATTAAATGATTAAAAAAATATTTTTTTATGATTTTTAAATATAAAAATGAAAATAAAATTACAACAAAATTAAAAAACAAATTAAGGGAGAAAAGTTAGAAGTGAGACTTGAACTAGGACCCTGTACTTGCAAACCTTACATTCTTACCAAATGTGCCACGTCATCTAATCGAAATAAATGACATTTCTGATTATTTGAAGGCAAATTTTGGGGATTGATACATTTATTTATTTCAAGAGAAGAGGAAGAGGAGAAAAGAGGCTAAGAGAGAAGAAGAGCAAAAGCTAGGGTTTGGAGGAGAAATTGAAGAGGTAAGGGGGAGAATCCCTATTATTATGGGTTAGTATGATGGGGATAATGGGTAGAATAACATGAGTAGGTTTGTTTGTTCTTAGTTGCAATCCATGAAAATGCTATTTGAAATGTGTTTTAGTATGCTGAATTCTGTTAATTGGAAATTGAACCTGAACTAAAAATGGTTGAATATCAATACGTTGCTGTGTTTATAAAATCTGGAAAAAAATGAACCGAATGGCAATGAGTGGAAGAATTGCCGAACGGCAATGAGAGAGGGGAGGAAGGAATTGCTGAACGGCACACACCGTGACTCTGTTTATTTGTTGTTTCGCTATATGCCTGAAGCACGTCAATTCCTTTAACTTCATTTTATGCTGCTGCCTTTGTGTGATGTTATCATTTTGCTTTCGGTTTCAAACATATATACATGCCTATTCTATTTTCAATGTTTATTATGCTGATACCTTATGGACATAGATAATGGGAGAGATCACATTCATGATATATTCATGATATAGTACATAATTGAGAAACACTAGGATAATGAAATTGTGAACAGAAAGTTATAGAACAAATAAAATGCAAAACAGTCCCGTTGACCGAATAGCGGAATTAAGCGGTATAATTAATTGTCCGGAATTTGATGAAAAATTACGTAGTAGCTAAGTTTAATTAGTAGATTAATGTGGGAATGTTATTTTGTTGAAATGGTGATAATTTACGAACCGACCGAAATTATGTAGGTTTGAATATTCTTATATTAAAATGTTGGTTTTGTAATAGAGAATGAAGTAGTAAATTGGAATTAATATAGGGTGATATTAATTGAGTGATTAAAGTAATAGTCGAATTAATTTCAATAAGTTTAATTGATTGAAATAAACTTGGAATGTAATTGGAATTAGACCGATTATTTGGTTTATCGGTAAATTGCGGTACTTTATGAAATGAACCGAATTTGTATTTTTGACTTGAATATTTATGTTGAGAATAAAACATTGCTTTGCTAATCATGTCGTTTTGTGAGTGTTCTCTATGGATAGCTGTATGGCGTAAATCCTAGTGATTAAATGATGTTGTGAAAACGTGTGTTCGTTTATATTTTGGAAAATATGCATTAACATGAGATTGTATGATTTACTAGTGTTAATTGTATTTGTGAATCATAATTGAATATTGTTTCTATTATGTGGAATGATATCAATGTGTTGTGAATGTTGTGTACAATTGAATATATAATTCATAGAGTTGAATTATTGTTGGTACGCGGTAAGTTAAGATTGATGAGATAATCTTAATTGCATAGTTGGTTGGTAATTGTACATACATTCATGGCATAGTCGGCTTTTTTGTGGAAGCGGTTAAACTATGGGTTCACTTGGTGATAGACGGTGATCCTTGATTGGAAATAGATGTAACAGACGTTAATCCTTGATATGGATTAGGCGTAGGGGCTTTGATCTTGTCCGGATCGGAAGCGTGGCTTGGATTCTAGATATTGAATTGGAAAGCGGTGAAACTTCAGGTTCACATTGCGGTACCACATGCATAGTGTCAGATATCTTGCATTGAGTCACCTTAGAGTTATGTGATAATTGAATATGTGAAATTGATGTAGTTGTGATATGTGTATGAGTTCGATAACTGAAATGGGTGATGTTTGGATACATAATTGGTTAAATGTGTGAATATGTGATAATTGTGGTTGTGTGCATAGTTGGAAATATAGTATTGAAATTAGAATATCATACTCTTGATACTTGTTGAATGCTTAATATATGAGAATATATGGATTAGTATTATTTTACATGATTAGGTAAGGTGTGATAAATTCCTGTAATTGTTGATTTAACCATTGTGTCATATTATACTTTCTTCATAATGATTCGTATTCTCACCCTTCTGTTTTAATGTTGCCCTCGTTTGGCGACATGTAGGTTTTAGCGTTAGTAGCTCGTGCATGATCTAGCCGGAGTTTTCTTTCGTGTTTGTTGAAGATTAGGTAGTGAGTCAATGCTCTGGTCATGTAACACTGGGTAGACTAGTCATTTGAACTCATGTTTCATTCGGTAATGTATTATGTTTGACTTGAGTACTTGTTATTTTGCTACTTGCTGTTGAGAGGCTTTTAAGCCAAATATTCCGTATTATGTTTTATTTTATGTTGAGATGATTATTGAGACTTGATCATGGCATGGGACATGAATCATTTTATGAGATACATGAGTATTTAGTATTCTCCGTTGTGAATGCATATTCTGGATAAATTATGATTAATTGAGAAGTGTTATTTGAAATGACCAGGTGTATCGTATATTATAAATGAATGTTGTCGGTTTTTAAAAGCTTTTAGTTTTCAAAAACATCGATGTCACGCCCTTTTGTTTATATGCATGCTTAATTACTCTGATTATATATTCAAAATTTTGGGGTATTATAAGGGGTGTTACACATCATATTTCGTAGGAGATCCTTCAATGGTTGAACATCCATTGAACGCCGAACAGTTGGAGTAGAGAAGTGGAATGGATGATTAAGGAAGTTACACAAAAAGGCTGGAAAAAACAAGTACCGAAGATAGCTTTTGTGGAAACGTTATATGAAATATGGAGAAGTAGAAACAAAAAAAATTTCTCCCAAGGATATTTGGATTCATCCATAGGGGAAAGGATAAAGTATAGTATTATTACTAGATGTCGTATGCATAAAAACATTCAGCATCATATTGATGCTAATCTAGATTGCATAGATTAAGTTTGGTTGATTTGTACCTGGATCCATTGTATCAGTTGTATTCATTGTTTTTGGATTAATGAATTAATGCTTTTATTCCACTTTTTTTTATAAAAAAAATAGGGACTAAATTGCAATTTTTAATATTTAACGGGAATTTGTAAAATTAAAAAATTATTAAAAAGTAATTTCCATTTTTTTGAAAATTTTGAGGGTCAATTTTAAAATTTTGAAAAACATAGGGACCAATTTGCAAATTTTGAAATAATAACATTTATCAATTTGTCATTCAAATTCTATAAAGTGTGAGAGGAATTTGAAAATCATAGAATTTAACTTGGACAAAATATTTCATAGAATTTCATTATTTTAGAAATTCTTCATATTTTTTATTCAAATAATGAATTTCGTCCCATTCATTTTAAATCCCCTTAAAACATTACATTCTCTCATCTAAATGACTCATCATAACATATTCTTACGCGTAAACAAGAAAACTCGTGTTCTCCCCGCCTTAACGCCGTAACAATTATTCTCTTTAATCTCTTTTGATATGCCCCTTATTGCTCTTGATCCTGATCTCACATAACATAAAAGATCCATAGTCATTTCTTCATCATCAATAAATCGTATATTCTGTTGCTTCATCACTTTTTTCTTTGTCCCTAACCAATCTGATACAATCCATAACCGTCGTTGCTCTTTCATAATCATCATTGTCAAAATTTCATTTATGCATGTGCCTAAATATGAGTCGATTAGATTTCATACTTGACTATTTTTCAAAAAAGTGTTTTGTGAGTTGATTCGAGAACACAATCATTAAATGTATGCCTTGCAATCGCAATGTTTCACATAACGAACTAGACATGGGGCCTTAGGTCTGATGGAAAAAGTGGCTTTAGTGAATTATTCTTCCTTAGGAAGTGTTTGTTTACGTTTTGAGCTAAACTTGTTAAAAGTTATTTTGGGGGGTTTATGTGTTAGCCTCTGCTTTCTTCGTGAGTTCAGTCACTTAAGAAAAAGCTTTCCTTTTTGGGTTCATGATGAACAACCAGAGAAAAATCTTTACATCGGATCTTAAATTCATCTCGATATATAAAAGCTCAGTTGGTTCGAGATCACCCAGTATACAACCTTGATTCAATTTGGAGGATAGCCAATTCAAAACTACATATTTCTTCGAGATAAGTCCGTACAAGATCTTTGTTTGGCATAAAGACTAACCGTTCGAAGTTATATTTGTTGTTTTATGTGAAGTCTAATTGCTTCATTCCATTGTTTGTTGTATGGTTGGAAGTAAACTTGAAACTTAATGTTTCATTGTATAAGGTGGTTTGTGGGCTTATCCTTCAAAAATCTTTCAATCATTATTGGATACCCTCAAGATTAACTCTTAGGGAGAGGATAATGTCACTTCCTTCAGAGCAAACCTCCATAAATCTCTGGTGTTATCTCTCTTCCTTTAACTTTTTACTTTCCGCTTATTTTCATCTCATTGATTTTTTGCTTCATATCCAATATTTTTGTGAGAAAATGTTTTTAAACTCTAATTTAAAAAATAATTTTGTTTCAAGCCAATTTTTTTAAACCCCATAATTCACCCCCCGTTGTGTGTGGGAGTCACATGTTCAACATCTTTTGGTTGTGGGATAAGCTTTTGTAAAATCTCTCGATTCACTTGTATCAAAGATTCGCGGGTATAATGTTACACCCCGATATTCAGACTTAATTATTTATTTGATTATTTTGAGGTGATTATCTGAGTCATTGTGTTTTTTTTTAAGTAAAGGATATTCCTATATTGTCAGCTTCTATAAACTATAGAGTCAATAACATTATGTACAATGTCTATTTGATTATTATGTTTAAACACTATATCATTTCTTCTATTCCATATGGCATATAATGTCTCTATAAAAGCAATCTTCATCACTTTAGCTTTACAGCCTTTCTTAGAGGTAACCTTTAGTATCAACTACAGTTCCTCCAGCCATGGTAAAGGTTGATGATCACTCTTGATCCAAATCAAAACCTGTTGCCAAATGGAAGCATTACTCCTGCATTCAAAAACAAATGAGGGATACTCTCCTCAACAGCTTTGCACAAACAACAAGTACTATCAGAAATCATTTTGAAACGAAACAGTCTATCTTTCGTGGCCAATTTGCCATGACAAATCAACCAAGTTGTGAACTTGGCTCGAGGCCTAGCATCATTATGTTGGAACAGGAATCTCCACTCCACAAAATCATTTTCAGCACACATTGCATCATATAACAGTTTCATTTTGAACTTCTTTAGTGTCAGCAGCCTATCCCACTCCACTTGGTAATGCTGAACCACATCCCTCAGTTCCAGTATTCTCCTAATTATCCATGAGCTGCTTTAAGTTATCCTTGCATCCATAGTATTAAGCCCTTTTAAGTAGTACATATGGATCAATTTCACCCACAAATTGTCAGTTTTCCTGCACAGGTTCCATAGGCATTTGATCATAGTAATCTTGTTCCACATGGTCAAGTTGATAACCCCTTGGCCTCCTTGGCTTTTAGGCCTACAAACACTACTCCAGGCCACAAGACTCTTCTTTCTACCTTCAATATTCCCTTTCCAGACAAAGGTTCTACACATACTACCAATTCTGGTTATGAAAAACTGTGGGAGGGGGAGGCACTACATCCAGTATTGGGTGATGGCTAAGACAACACTCTTTACAAGCATGATTCTCCCTGAATAACTCAAAAGCTTTGTTGTGCAATGATTCAACCTTTGCAAAATTTTCTCAATCAGTGGCATGTAATGATTAACAGTCAGCCTCTTGCTAGTGATGGGCACTCCTAAGTATCTCATAGGCAGTTGGCCCTCATCAAATCCAGATGTCTGCACCATAAGATCTTTGGTTCCTCTATCCATTCCACCACAGTAAACTTTACACTTACGAGGATTTATCACTAGACCTGTTGAAGTCATTGTGTTTTGTGGATGAGTAGATGCGATGTTTATGTGACGTATGATGTTTATGTTGATGCGTGTGGGGTAGTGGAATTAAAGTGTTGGTTAGAATAAAATAATATAGTTTCTAATTAGCATGATTATTTAAATAAAATAAAATAAGGAGATGAAATGAAGTAGAGTTAGTAAGGGAAAATTAGGAAGTTCATAATAAGGGTCCTAAGGCTAACTAGGTAAAAAGTGGAAAAATGAGAGAATTCTCATTATCGTGGAATTTAGAGAAAATGTGAAAGAATAGAAGAGCTAGGGCAAGAAGAGGAAGAGAGGAATTGATCGTAGAACTTGAGAAAGGAACCAGGCTAGCTATCAATCTAAGATAAGGGGGGCTATCATGAGTATTATGTTTGATTTAAGGGGTTGATAAAAGTATGTTGCGGTTTGTGATATTTGATGAAATTGATGAACGGCGATGATATATTGTTGAGATTATATGATTATTGTGATGTCTACTATGATTAGTTGTTGTATTGGTGTATGATAACATGGTTTAGATTCAAATCTACCATTGTTGAGGAATTGAAGGTTTAGGGTTGGATAATGAACCTTGGAATAGAGATGAACGATTGTGTTTTGAGTTTGTAATGATTAATACATGTTTGACCTAGGATCATAGACCTTAAATCGCAGAAAATTATAGATTAAAACATGTTTTTGGGCAAAATATTGAGACTGGTTTGATGCAGGTCGCGCAGGATTTTTTGTAGAAATCGCAAAGCCCACTTAGCACGGTAGAGCCCGCTTTTGAAAATAAAACAAACCTTATTATAGTAGGTATCGCGCTTAGCGCAATACTGGGGGAGCTTAGTGCAGATTCTTGAATTGAAAATTAATATTTTTGAAAAACAATTTCAGAATATGGAAGCTTATATTTTATTATAATTTCTGATAATTTTCTGGAATTTACTTTGCACGTTTGGGTAGGTTTAGAAGGCATTTTGTATGTAACTTGGTTTTGTGAATTCTTGTGCTTCGGTACTTGATTTTGGTGAATGTTGTTGTGTTGATGGATAACATGATTAATTAATGATTGTGTGTTGAGTTGACAAAGATGCTTGTGTTATTGTACGAAGGAATGATGACATGAATTTGATGAATACATGAATGATGATGCCGTTTTGTCTAGTTGTGGTCATTAATTTTGTGAAGTTGAGCACCATGCATTCATAGCATATTTGTAGGACGATAGTCCAATGATGTTGTAGGATCATTGTTCTAGTGAAGTAGTAACTCCCTTCTAAACCCCAAGAAATTTTTGCGAATAAATAATAAATATTCAATCACAAATCACCAACAAGGGTGTCACATCTTCATGTAAAACATCGTAATAAGACATTCTACTCCATAACACGGGTTTTCAAAAATTAAAATATTTATATCTTTGAAAATATCATCATGAAACTTCAAATATTGCAGCGGAAATTATAGTCTCAAAAACATCTTTATTTAAAACTTCAAGTAAAATATCATCACACTTCATAATGCATAAGCCATGCTTAGAACATCTTACAACAAAATAAAATACCTCAATACATCATGCTAACAAAGAACATATAGTTCAAATTCAAACGATCCCAAAGACCTCGATATTACATATCAGAGCAAGACCTTCTTTATTAAAATAAAGCAAATAAAAGACTTCATAAAGCTATCATTAAGCTTCTACGTCTATTCCTGATCACATGCGCGTTACCCACGTGGAGGTAACATTCAAACAGAAAAGGTGAGAATCAAAATAATTATAAAAGATGTAAGGAATAAATATAGTAGGTACAAAAATATTCTCATATTATTCACATATCATCACATATCACATATCATACCAACATCAACTCAATTACCTCATCATTATATTATTAGAATGTTCACCTTAATTTTAAACAACATTCAATTATATATTTTGACTTAAATCAAATCGCAACATCCGACACATCTATATTTTGACTTAAATCAAATCATAATGTTCTTAAGAAACACTGCAACAAACTGACCCAAGTATCCATAATGCCTACACAAAGTTTTAAAATTTGTTCTCTAACCATCCTCACCCTTCACCCAATTATTAAGATAATCCAACCTCAATTTGATTATACGGAATACATACTTGCCTTCTAGTTGGTCCATCAAATTGTCAATCATTTGAAGTGGATATTTAATCTTATTCATTACCTTAATCAACTATCGTTAATCCATACACAACCTCATACAAACATTATCACAGACACACAAACTTCTAAGCCTCATCTCTTAAGAGTTATCCTACTTGCTTAACAGATGTCTTCAGGCATAAGAACCTGCACCGACTCATCAAAACAATTTGTAATCACATGGTTTAACTCCAAACAGTTTCCTCCAAGATTAACACCGAGTTACTCCAACATTACCTCGTGACAATTAAATCAATTCTAGGTAACGGAACCATTTTTAAAACAAGGTTCATTATGTTAGCTTTCTAACGCTTTGAACGTGACTTGAATCGGACGTCCAGAACTCAAGTTATGAATTTTTGAAGTTTTTGCAAAAGTACTGTTCAGCACCATGCAATTGATTGCACGAGTATTGTAATCGATTGCACCCTTTACAGAAGCAATTTTCCATGATTTTCTGTGTACAAAACCCATTCCAACACATTTCTAAAACCCCACTCTTCTTATAACCCGAGAGACACATTAATTTTCCAAAAACTCCATTTTCAAAACACCAAGGCTCTAGTCCTTTTCACAAATCTACTAATTTCTTCGAGTTCCAACTCCGACTCGCGATTCACAAACACAGAACAACATCAACAATACTCAACAATCACTCACATGATTCCAACAACAAAATTTACAACAATTTGTCACTTCATCATTACTCAAAACATTGATAGCACACACAATTCATCAATTATGCAACGAATAACAATCATCAACTTCACACTCTATAGGAAAGTCACATATATCATTTGGAAATACATCAGGAAAACCACCTACAATCGAAAACTCATGCTTGCAGCTTCACGGTCAACTTGCAATGATGCAAATATTGCAAGCATCTGAAATCTTACAGTATTGCAATAGCAGAACAAATAGCTCTCACATTCATCAAACACAGATCCTCGTTGTAACACCCCAAAATCTACCCAACGTTTATATAATAAAATCAGAGTAAATTTCAAATTTTCAACAACTTTGGGATATTACAATTCCACTTCAATTTAACCCGTCAATTTCATATTTGCAAGAATGATACATAGCACACATTCAATCATATTATAAATCACAACGTGTATAGCCTCAAACTCAAATACACTTTTAATTAAAATACTCGCAGCGGATTATTCAACGTAATTTAAGTATCAACATAAACTCCGAACATCATAGCATCTTTTTAAAATAGAAAACTTAAATCAAAACAACTTCTCAAGATAACAACTTGAGTTCAACTCTAAAGGAAATAACAACGTAATTCAAAACAAGCGTTCAATCCCCCCCGAGTGCTACATATCAGAGCGACGACACCGATAAGCTACTAAGTCTTTACTCCTCACTACCTGCACGTTACCAATATAAAGGCAACGGCGAACAGATAAAGGGTGAGATATCAAAAAGTATAAGTAAAAGTATGATAATTGATATATTAGACATATAATCATACAATATTCACCACCTTCGGAAACAACCATAATGCGATAGTCAACCAAGCAACATAGCAATAACAACAACGTCCAAATGCGACTCAACATGAAACTCGACTATGCAGATGCATGTGGATCCATCGGAGTAAAACTTCCAACTTAATCATATGCCAGGTTATCGAGGCATTCCAACAACTTTAACAGGGTGCCATCAAGGTCAACTTAAACAATGCCATTAAGGCCAACTTAATCAATGCAATGTTATGTGACGTTATGGACGACATCAATTCAACAATATCACAACACAATCAGAACAACAACAACTTAAACAGCAACTTAAACAACGTTCAACTTTGGCTATTTAAGCCTACAACCAAAACTTGTCCAAATTCGGGACAAAACCAACTTATTTCAACAATACCTGCAATTCACAAAAATCGATATACTGTTCAACAAAAGAAACTAACCACAATTACCTATATATATATATATATATATATATATATATATATATATATATATATATATATATATATATATATATATATATATATATATACCACCCCGAAAAATTTCATCCAATTCCGGTTGATTAATTTTTCGCTTAATTTACTAATTCGGCTGATTCAGTATTATTTCCATTCGCTGCTATCACTGCCAATTATTAACTAGCCTCTAATAAATTTATTATTCTGATATAAAAAATTTCACTGCATTCAAAATTATGCTATCAACAAAATTCAACTCTATTACTACATATACCAGTACCTGTTAGTAAATCTGCTATCAACTAATTCCCCTGTTTCTGCTAAACTATAATATATCATACTAATTTATCCATTTCTAATTAATTATATTAAGCCATTTCTCCAATATATATATATATATATATATATATATATATATATATATATATATATATATATATATATATATAATATATAATATATATATATATATATATATATATATATTATGTTTCAATTAGTATGTTATATATATACCTATTATATATGTACCTATACACATGTATTCAGGAGGGAGAAAGGAATTGGAGGTGTGTGGGGTGCCCATCCCCAAGCTAGGGCGCCCACCCCTAGAGGCCCCCATCCCACTTCCATTTCTTCTCCAGTTCTTAGCTATTACGAATGCCCTTATAAATTCTTCCCCATACAATTTCATTGATTCACCAATATATAATATATATATATATATATATATATATATATATATATATATATATATATATATATATATATATATATATATATATATATATATATATATATATATTCCAGACTCAATTCAACACAACGTATGCCAACAATTATCGACCACAGAGCAACTTAGTTATAAATCCAGATCAATCGATATACAACAAATCACAATTCAACACATGAACACAATTTAGCAATAAAATTATACAACCCTAAATCCCACATAAAAACCATCATACAATCGATTATATTAATCGAACCCCACCCCTTACCTTTGGATTGAACGGAGCTCGAAAATAGATCGGTAACTACAACTTCTAAGACTGCTACCTTCAAAATCCAGAATGCTAGCAACAAACCCTTATTTCTTATTTTTACTTTTGCTTCTGCTACGTGACTATTTATGTTCCTCTTTGTTTTGGTTTTATAACTACCACTACTCTAACAAAACCTAATAGAATGATTGGGCTCTCTAAAACTCATGTTTGGATTTTACTAACTAATACCCCTCAATTGCTAATACCACACATAATCTCAACTCACTTATTTAATTAAAAGTCCCAATTTTACTCGCTAACTCTTATTTTACGGTCTAATTTTATTTGCTTCAAAAATTCCCAAAATAAAACACGACACTCTAATAATAATTCTAATACTAAAAATATTAAAAAACTCAATTAGTTATCGATCCGCTATCCCGAACTAATACCGACTAAATCGTCCCAAAATGCGAAAATTTCACTAAACACTCCAAACGACTAAATTAAGCGAATAATCGAATTTCTGGGCGTTACACTCGTTCTTTAGGCAAGTTGCAGATATCTTCAGGGAAAACATCAGGAATTACACACCACTAGCATATCATTAGCCTTCACATTGCTCTCTACTCTTCGAGAAGCAAACATCAAAATACCTGATCGTTCTCCAACAAAGACATTCCAACTTCACCGGCAGACAAGAATCTTGATTCCATGCCCTCTTCGGATTCGAGAAACAACACAGTTTCAACAACACTTACACTCTTCCAATCAGTAGCACACTGAACCAAGTCTTCACACCAAAAACATCTTAGAGAAATAAAAGGTTCTCCCTCACTTGCTTCAATCTTACTCCTGCAAACAAGTGGTTTGGAAAACAAGCAAGCACTGATAGTGTTTCACACACATGTCGCGTACTAAGGAACAAACAACATTAGACAACCTAGTCGGACGGACCGACCTGCTCTGATACCACTAATGTAACACCCTTCTAAATCCCAAGAAATTTTTGCGAATAAATAATAAATATTCAATCACAAATCACCAACAATGGTGTCACATCTTAATGTAAAACATCGTAATAAAACATCCTTCTCCGTAACACAGGTTTTCAAAAATTTAAACATTTATCTCTTTGAAAATATCATCATGAAACTTCAAACATCCCAGCGGAAATTATAGTCTCAAAAACATATTTATTTAATACTTCAAATAAAATATCATCACACTTCATAACTCAAAAGCCATGCTTATAACATCTTACAACAAAATAAAATATCTCAATACATCATACTAACAAAGAACATATAGTTCGAATTCAAACGATCCCAAAGACCCTGATGTTACATATCAGAGAAAGACCCTCTTTATTAAATTAAAGCAACTAAAAGACTTCATAAAGCTATCATTGAGCTTCTACGTCTATTTCTGATCACCTGCGCATTATCCACGTGGAGGTAACATTCAAACAGAAAGGGTGAGAAATCATAATCATTATAAAAGATGTAAGGAATAAATATAGTAGGTACAACATTATTCTCATATAATTCACATAACATCACATATCACATATCATACCAACGTCAACTCAATTACCTCATCATTATATTATTAGATTGTTCACCTTAATTTTAAACAACATTCAATTCTCAACGCAAACGCAAACATCACTTGAAATCACAACTTCATCAATCCATCACTTATATCATCAAATATGAAATGTCACATAGGATGAAATGCATCAACTTAGACTCGTGCTTGTGGTACCAAAACTTCACTGATGACTTAGTCATCTTCCTTCAAAGATCCCCACTAATAGGGGTGATTCCCTCTTGGAAACTGAGTGCCTCATAAAATACACTCAATCCTCACTATGGGATTAAGCCATCACTGGACCAACGTCCTATAAACATTATTGGACATAAGTCCTATCAACTTATGCTATGAATGTATGATGCGCAACAACACAAGAAAACATGACCACTGCTAGTCAAAACACATCATCATTCATATACTCACCATAACATCATCACATACTTCACAATACCTCATATTCGGTCATAACAGCATCGAACACTTCGTACAACATCAAACACATCATAATACAATATCATACCTTCATAGTAACGTCAAACACTTCATAATACAACACAAAACGGACGTACAAGACTAATTCCATACAAAAGACATAGTACTCCATAAATTTATTATCTACTATATTCAAAATTATTTTCATGTTATAGAAAATATTTGTAGCTTTCTATAGGTTCAAAGGGAGCGTCAAACGGGCACCCGAGTCAAAAGTTATGGATTTTCGAAGTTTAGAAAAAAAAATCTGGCAACATAGTGATGTAACAGGTTACATCAATCATGTAACCGGTTACATCAGTTCCAGAAGCAAGAATACCCCATTTTTCTTCGATGTAACCGGTTACCTCAAACCATGTAACTGGTTACAACACCCAAAATTGCCCAAAAATTGCGCTTTCCCCATTTTTTTACACATGTAACCGGTTACATCACTGAAAAAGTGTCAAAATATGTATTTTTCATCTGCTACGGGAATATTCCCCAAAATCATAAAATACCAATTTGTGATCAATATAAAAACAGTCCAATCACAGAATTTCTAGCAATTACAACACAACACGTATCCAAACAAAACACTACATCAATCTCATCAATTATATTCAACTCTAGGGATCAATTCATGCACATTCAACATGATTGCCATCAAAATAAAAAAACCCCACACAAACCCACAACTATATAAACCTTAAACCAATTACAATAATCAAGATAACCCCCTTACCTTATATTATAGTTAGAAATTGGTTCTCTTCCTCGCGTTCTATCGAATTCTACGGGAATCTCCTCTTGGTTCTTTATGCCCTAGCTCCCTCCAAATGTCTTCTCACTTTTACGATTGTACAGAATGAAATCCTCAACCTCAACTTTTCCTTTTGTCAAACTTGACCCTTGGACCCCTAATATGGTTCTCCCCATCTTACCCTCACTTATCCTTTTGAATTGACTATTTTACCCTTATCATCTCTAACACCAATATTT
This sequence comes from Vicia villosa, assembly GCF_029867415.1. Taxonomy (NCBI): domain Eukaryota; kingdom Viridiplantae; phylum Streptophyta; class Magnoliopsida; order Fabales; family Fabaceae; genus Vicia; species Vicia villosa. Next base: position 21,679,405 of record NC_081181.1, on the reverse strand, counting down.
TTCTATTTCACTAATTAAAATAACTCTAACTAATTATTTTAATTATCCAAAATTATTAAAAATGCTCAACATCTCTTTAATTCTCACTCTACCACACATAGCACCGCATCGCACATCATATTCTTCAAAACATCGTGAATCACCATAAGGACTCACATAAAAACACCAAAACATCCTATATATCGAATACTTCACAAAAATCACTAAAACATCATTTATATCAAAGGCTTCACAATAACTCATCTAAAAACACCAAAACATCATATATATATATATATATATATATATATATATATATATATATATATATATATATATATATATATATCGAATACTTCACAATAACTCATATATTCATGCTAGATTAATTAAATAAATAATTAGTAAAGAATTCGGGGTGTTACAAAAGGCCCTTAATCCCATTATGCGAATTGAGTGCAATATTGTGATATGCTCCGGTTTCAAGCGGGATTCGATCCTATGGCGGGGATCTTTGGAGAATGATGAATGAGTCATCAGTGATGAATTGGTAGCACATGCATGAGTCCATTATTGTTGCATTGCATTGTTGTGATATGTTATAAATTAATGATGCTTGATTATTTGTGATGTGAATAACTTAAGTGATAATTGTGAGTGAATCATGAGATGATGTTGTGAATAGGTGATGATGTGTAGGTGTGGGTAAGTATTCGAATATGATGAATATGTCGTATCGATATATGTGTGGTTGGTTATTTGTATACCACTACTATATCTATTCCTTATGTCTTATATAATATTTATGAAATACTCATTCTTTTTGTTTGAATGTTGCCTCCACGTGGGTAACGCGCAGGTAATCAGGAGTAGTCTGTTGAAGTTATAGGATAGCTTCATGGCGTCCTTTTACCGCTTGTTTAGATTGAATGGGGTCTTGCTTTGATATGTAACATCGGGGTCGAGGTCGCTATGTTTTGGAACTATTAGGTTCTCTTTGACTATTTTGGATTTGATTGCATTTTGATGAGTTACCTTTCAAAGGATTTTGATGTTTGAGTTATAACTCATGAACCATGAGGTTTAATTGATGTTTTATGAAGAGTATTCTAAAGATGTTTTAAATTATGAATTCCGCTCATGCTTTGCTTTATGATGATAAATGAGATATAGTTTTAAATAAATTTTGAGAACCCGTGTTACGGAGCAGGACATTATATTGTGAAGTTTTTATGACGATGTGACACCCTATTGGTGATTTTGTTTTTGATTTAATTCGTATCATATTGCGAATATTCCTTGTGGGTTAGAATGGTGTTACATATAACTTGTAAAATCTCAAAGTTTTAGTGGAATTCTCAAGAAGATGTCTTGGGGACAGGACTAGGCCAATATTCGGCCGAACCTGTATAAATCTCGGTGCCATCACTCTAATCCTATCTCTTTAAATTTTGTCGTTTACTTTATTGTTTTTTTTTTCTTTTTGCTGTTTTTCTCTCTGATTTTGTGGATATTAACACAAATTTCTTTTTAAGTAATAAAACCTTTAAATTAATCATGAATTTTGAATACCTTAATTCACCTTTCCCTCTTGTGCTTGGAGTTACTTGTCCAACAAGTGACATCAAAGCCTAACTCCTACTAAAGACTAATCATCCTGAGAGGAAAATTACTTCAAGATATTCACTAAACAAATCCACATTCTTTAGTGGACAAGGGTGTAGTTTGTGGAAAGAGAAGATGAGATTCTTCATTGAAGGATGAATCGTAGTATTTGGAAGGTTGTGAAGGAATGTCCATTTGTTCCTACACACAAAGTTGATGGTGATGTAGTAAACAAAAGTGAAAAGGATTGGACAGGAGATGATAAAGAAAATATGCAAGATAGTTTGAAGGCGAAATTTGTCATCATTAACACTCTCAGTCTTGGTGAATTTCATGAGTTTCTCAATGTGTAACTGAAAAAGAAATGTGGGACATCGTTCAAATTATCCATGAAGGAACTACTGAGGTAAAGAGGGCGAGGTTAGACACAATAACTAACGAGTATAAACTTTTCGTAATGAAACGTAAAGAGAACATAAATCAAATGCAAATATGGTTTACCCATATCATGAGTCAGATGAGAACTCTAGGAAAATCATTTTCAAATGAGTAATTGATTCATTGCTAGAAAAACAGTAATTAGCGTTGGCCATTTTTTGACGCTAATGGCCAAAAAACCGACACTACAGTGGGTTTAGTGTCGGATTGGCGTCAGTGTCGGGGCAAATTAAATGGCTCGAAGTTAACATGTTAGCATCGGCCATTTAAGGCCGTGTCTTACCTAGCATCAATTTAACCGAGTCTACGCCCAAACTAACCTGAAGACAACGCTAAAAAATTGAATAGCGTAGATTAGGACGTGGCTAAAGTCAAACTCTAAAAGTTAACAAATAACGAAGCGTCGGCTAAGCTGAGGATAAAGTCAACTTTGAAAAATCAATAAAATTTGTTAGCTTCGTTGCACCGAGGCTAAGTCAAACTCCAATAGTCAACAAAATATATTAGCCTCGACTTGGCCGACGCAAAAGTCAACTTTGTAAAATCAATAAAATCGGTTAACTTTGGCTACACTGACGCAAAAAGTCAACTTTGAAAATTCAACAAGTTTAAAAAGTCAATAAATTGTCAAGACAAAAATGTTTGAATCCACTCCCTCAGCTGAATGATGTTTATAAAACCACATTACCTATTACAAACATCTATGTTATAAACATGAAAAATTCACATTCAATATCGGCCTATTGTGGCACATTCAGCTCCACAACATAACATGAAATATTATTGTATAATAGAAAATAAAATAACTCGCGTAAGAGGACAATACGAGAACAATGTGTAAGCATTAGGCTCCACCCAATTATATGTAGTAGACTGGTGAAAAAAAGTAGTACTGGTGAAAAAAAGTAGTATATGTAGTAGACTCAAAATTTGTTCATATAAAAAATAGTTTAAAGCTTGATTCTCAGGAATCTAATTGGACGATTATTCTTAATGAATAAGAAACATAATAACATTACTCGTAAGGAAAAAAAGAAATGCACTGCCAGTATAAAATATTTGTATATTTTCAAACAATGAGAAACATGTATCACAATAAAACACACTTTTATTTTTGAAATACTGATATAACATGGCAAATGTGAGAATTTTGATTGATTATATGTGTAAAATAATTTTACACTAACAAAACACTATCTTTAAGCTCTTATTTCTAATCAGAAAAATGTGTTTGAAAATTTGGTAACATACTATAAACTCACATATGAAGATGATTTACATCTAAGAAGTACTCCTTCCATTCCATTTTGAGTGTCATTTTAGCAAAAAGCTCTTCAACCAAGATAGTGGATTGTTAGAGTTACTTTTCCTATCATACCCTTATTTATTATTTTTCTCTTTCCAAATAAATTCATTCATACACTCTCTTTTTCCAATAACTAATTGAAAAATGTGATGTGGAGTTATTGAGAAAATAAGGGTATAATTGACAAATTATAACATTAAATTATAAAACGACACTTAAATAGGAATAAAAAAATTCTTCTAAAACGACAGTTCAAAAGGACTGGAGGGAGTAATAAATAGCCCATATGATGAACTTACTATTATAAATCACTATTTTTCACGTTTAGAGATATAGGCCTGTTTATCTTTCTTTGTCTAACTAGTCTCTTACCCGTGCGTTTGCACGGGTACCCGTCGTTTTCGCGCATTGTGATTGAGAGAAATAAAAGATGATAGAAAAAGTATTATTTTGTTCAATATAGATATTATTGTAGAAGTAAATATCCTAAAAACAAATATGTAAAATATAAAAATTTCTTTTCAATAGGTTGGGCCAAAGTTTGGGATATATTGATTAATAAACATTATTTTCCCCATAATATTCAATATTTCGATCAGTAACTTCATGTTCCTGTTAATATTTAATATTTTGATCAGTAACTCACGTTCTCGTTAATATTGAATATTTTATTCAGTAACTTCTTGTTCCCGTTAATAGTCAATATTTTGATTAGTAACTTCATGTTCCAGCTAATATTCATTATTTTGATCAGTAACTTCGTATTCCCGTTAATATTTCAAATTTATTCCCGTTAATATTCAATATTTTGATTAGTAACTTCATGTTCCCGTTAATATTCATTATTTTGATCAGTAACTCCGTGTTTCCGTTAATATTCATTATTTTGGTCAATAACTTCGTGTTGTCGTTAATATTCCAAATCTGTTCCCGTTAATATTGAAAAAATTTATTAGTAACTTAATGTTTCTTTGTGCTCTCGTTAATATTCAATATTTTGTCAATAACAATGTGTTCCCGTTAATATTTATTATTTTTATCGGTAACTTCGTGTCTCGTTAATATTCAAAATTAGTTGCCTTTAATATTCAAAATTTGGATTAGTAACTCCGAGCTCCCATTAGTATCCAATATTTTTAATATTAACGGGATACCCGTGCATTCGCACGGGTACCAGTGTGGTAATATTTCAAAAAATTTACGAATATTTTTATAAATATTTTTATGAATATTTTTATAAAGTTATTTTTGTTATTATTCAATATTTAATTAAATGTGTCAATATCGTTACCATATATGCGTACCATATAAGTACCTGCGTGTATCTATACTATCTTATTTCGTATTTGGAGGGAATTGACCCGTTAAAATTTTAATTTTAATATTTCAATTATTTTATATTATATATATAGATAAATATATATTAGATACAATAATAACTAATTTATTAAGTTACTAAATAAATTAAACACGTATTTTGAAAAATTAAATTTAATTAAAAAATAATAACTAATAAAATATGATGATTAAATTTAGAAAATATTTATAGTTAATTAAAAAAAAATTATTAATTTTGTAAAATGCTAACCCTATGAATCCAATAACTCTAATGTAGTAATTTTCTTTTTTAAAATAATAATACTTAATTAAATACAAATGAAAAACTAAAATAAATGAGGAATTCTAAATATGTTGATTCATTATAGTATTGATTTAATAAAGTGAAAAAGTTAGTTAAATAACAATATTTAAGTGTTCTACCAGTCCTCTATGCTCAGATCATTCCATGATAATGATTTAATATTCGTCATTAGTCCTTTTCAAATTCTCCTACTCTCTTCTAAATATCTTTGTGCAAAGCCTAGGCAGGTTCATGACAAAGTTTAGTGAACCTTTGACCTTTGTCACTCCTTCTCATGGAATTAATGATATCTTAGACTATTGAGAGTTTGTTACCTAAAGCCTGTTGCAAACACCTATATATTACACGGTACACATAACGAAACTGTTCCTGTTTAATAACACCTATATACTACATCATTATACTCATTAGAACAACATGCAATGGGCTTATGCCTTAACATGACATATCCTGCAAAAATATAATACGCAGTACACGTAATGAAATCAATACTGCATAATTATCTCCAAGAATAATAGACCCAATCAAAAAAATTCTAAATTGCCTTGACATTGATGTTTCTCCAAAACAGTGTTGCCTCTAATTTGGTCGAGCATTCTAACAATGAGTTCAACTATTTGGAGCCTTAAAACAGAATACAAAGCCACCAATTTGGAAGCTTAAACCAAACCTGCTTCCGCATGTCTCCCGAATTATTTCGAAACGGATTAAAGCCCCCATGTCCATGATAGACACTGCAAAAGTGGGATGGTGAGTAGTTTGAGTTTTCATTTACGTGTTCATCATCCATAAGCATCCGCGGAGGGACTTGAAGAAGTTGAGGTTTAACAGCAACAACATCTTTAGTCTGAAGGAACTTCCTCTGAAATGCTCTTTATTTTGAAGGCTATAAGTAAGCCTTTAGGATAGCTGTGAAAATATAAATGAACTCAATCAGTTTGCCTTTATTTTATGGTTGGGGTAGGGATCAAAGAATTTCAAAATACCTTTAGTGATGCTCTGTCTTCTTCTTCAGATAGACCAGTTGAAGAATCAGGTGGTTGCGACTCAAGTAACCTTCTAAGTAAGCAAGGAACCTGGGAATCCTGCGAGTCCTCTCCACTGATACCGAGTTCACCATCCATAAAAGTAGTCAATGATGCAAATGTTAGCATATAATATAAGATCGACAAATTTATAGAAGTGCAAACAATCTGTAATTGAACTCAATCAAGGGATTACATGTGTATTAAGGATACAGATGTTATAACCCCAGCACCAAACAGATCCATATGAGAATCAAATTCTAGAAAATCCCCATGAAATAACAATTACCTACATCATCATAGAAACAAAGAAACTACCTACTGGAAGACATGGTAGAGACCTCAAGGGCAAGTACCTCTTAAAATATACACACACAAACAAATGAGACATAAATATGGTTGGAGATAAAGATAGACTTACCCTTCCATTAGTAAAGATAGCATTGACACCAGATTCAGACCCAAGGGTTGTAGACAAAAACTTCTCTGCCTGATAACAATAAGTCTCATTAGAGTAAACTTTCACTGTTACTAAACAACAAAGAATGTCACTGAAAGGCTACATTGAGTTGAGAAAAGGGAAAAGCATTCAGAAGAAGTACACACTCAAACAACTTCCCTGCCATTACCATGATTGCGTAATTTCATATTAGTGATTTGTTAATGCAGGGTGTTACCATTACCATGGCCAAAATGACACTAAGCCGGAACATTATATTCTGATAAGCCACATCTAGATTCCTTTGAATTGCATTTTCGAGTCCAAGACTGGACATCACTTCTGCGTTCTCATTTCCATTTAGGACAGCTGCATTTAGAAACTTCAAAGACTCTTTTTGAAAAGTAACTCTTTCAGAATCCACTACAGATGTTCTAGCTGCTGCCCTATAACAAACACCGAACGTTAACGACATTCTTTCAAACACTTACCAAGCAATCAAAGTTATATTATTTACGGTAAGTTATTCGTAAAAATCATAATGATATAATGGAACTTTGTTCCGCGGGTTGAAGAGAAGAAATGCATTGTAATATCATCAAAGACAGGGAAGTTGATTGATATAGATGTTTCTAATCATAAAATCCACTTAGTTTTGACCCTATTAACAATTCAAGATAAAATTAGAATAATAAAAGAGACACTCAAACAACTCCACCTTGGCGGTGATTGGAGCATGGTTGTGCCAAGCAACTGAAAAGTGCAATAGTTAAATTGAAGTCCTAAACTAATTAAACAAAATTCTTTAAATTTAAAGATATCAAAAGAGATATAGATATAGAAATGTAACCTTAGTTTGTCTTAAACCACCAAAAGTCAAAACACAACAATAGTAATAGTCACAGATTGAACTACCCAAGAAACTGCCAGAATTTTTTGAACTGAACATGATCCAAAGCCAAATCCTATACCACAAAACCAAATGAAGACTATTTGCAGTATCATAACTAACCGACTATGCAGTCCACAAGAGTTAATTTCTTGGCAGTCACCACAAAGCCAAATCCTCAATGTTTTGTTGGCTTTCCGTTAATTCTGAAGTGGAGGGAGGGGTCTCAATGTTTTGTTGGCTTTCTGTTAACTCTGAAGTGGAAGGAGGGGTCTCAATTTGGATGTTCAATCTATTGCAAAGATCAACCATCCAATCCACAAAAACAGCAACCTTATCATGATCTGAAGCAACTGTAAACAAAGAAAAAGGTAAGAACCTCATTATCTATGAAACCGTGACACAGACTTTGATACTTTACACGACCCTAACAAAAGGAAGAAATATATTACCCCTGGATACGTGAGAAGTCTTTCTGTTACGATAAAGAGGTACTTCTAGATCTGCAAATTCAACAGTAATTTTCAGTTAAAAACACTAACACGGCCTTCCAAAATAGGCGGAGGAGTAATAACATAAGAGGAATCAGCAACATCCTGATCCAACGCAAGGCTATCAGAAGGAATAGTCGATAGCGCTTGAAGCTGACAAATTTGTGGCCGATTTCATGGTTGCAGCTCGGTAAGCAGCCTGTTGTGCAATCATAGTTTGTTGTATAATCAGTGCTTGATGGAATTGCATTTGTTGCATGGCAACAGCTTGCTGCATCATCAAAGGAAGAGAGGATGAAGCAAGTGAAAAGTTCTTAGTAGGTTTTGGCGGAAGTGATTTTGCCATTTCAACATTCAAAGGATGCCCCTCAACATCAATGTTGTTTAATGCAATAACAACAACTTCCTTTTCGGGTTTTGAGTATTCTGTATAAGCAAAATGTTTTGAATAAGTGATTGTACATTATTAAGTTTATCGACATGGAATTACTCTATGATGAATGCATTTTGAATTATGAGCCACATAAAGTAACAAATTGTTTAACAAAACATCAAAATTGGAGTAGATATATAACAATCTATAACTGCCAATAAGATCTTAAATATGCTTTTAGATGGAACAACTCACCCATTGCTTGTAGCATTCATTGCTTTGGCTAAAACACCAATTGTCGAACACGGGTTATATATAACCTTAAATTTCCATTGCCAGAGATAATTTTCTGCAAAGAAGGAACAATAGTTGAAGAATTATCCACAGTCACTCTGCAAAAAAAACACAATTATGAAATTCAATTAAATTCCAAATAACAACAATAGAAGATTCCAAACAATAGAAGATTCATATAAAGGTGATTGAATATAAATCAAAATCAAAATCAATAAGCAGGCCCCGAATCAGAAACAGACATAATTCAGTCAGATTATTGAAAAAGATTTGAAATTTATGGGGTTTAGGTGATGGGTGATAGATGAATTGAAGAATCGATGATTGAATTGAAAAGGGATAGAAGAGAAGAAGAATACTTAAAAGAGTGAATTGACAATGTATAAGAGACAGAACTATAATTTTTGTCTTTCGTGATAGACATTTGCTTTGATAGAATCTACAGTAAGTGCGAATCGGAAATGAAAATCAAGATTGAACGCTTACCTGAGTTTTTGTTTCCGAAATTCTCATCGTTTCGTGTTGCTTAATGAGGATGGTCGGAGACGGTGATAAGCAATCTGGAATGGTTCAATCTGTTCACATCAACAACAACAACAGATTCCTTGGTTGAGGTTTCTTCGCAAACTCTCTCACGATTTTTTTGTTATCTCTGTTTTCTCATTCTCAGGAAGGTGTTATTTTGCTATGTGGTTTGATGAAGGTTGAAGGAGGAGCCGTAAAATTAAAAAGAATTGGAAAAGGTGAGGAAGCAGGAGGGTTGGAATTGAAGTTTGGTAACCATTACATGAGGCCATTTATGTGTGCAACTGTTTGGAACGTGAATGGACAAAGGGAGGCAAATTCACACGACAATGAATTATAATAGCAGAAGTTAGAAAGAATGGAAAGGAGAAGAATGAAAGTGACTGCTAAATAGGCAAGCCATTTAAACAGGTCATTATTGCCATTAGCCAGTTTGGAACGTGGATAGGTAGAGAAAGTGAAAAATGCGTAGTTAGATCATGAGAAGTTGGGAGGGTGAAACTTCCACAATAATAACTACCGCAACCCACAATGTAGAGGGAATGATGAGAGAATGATGTGAAATTTTGTGGAGTGTTTTGCTGATGTGGATAGGCTAAGAATTGCTCAAATGGTAGACTTTTCTTATATGATAGATTTTAATCCACAAGCTCTCAAGTCTTTGAGATACTTTTAATTTAGAAGCTTCAATTATTTATACCTTTCAACTTAATAGATTTAAGAAAATCAAGAAATTTTGACAAACTCATCAAGAAAATAAGCTATAAATCTAGTAAGGTTGTCCTTTTGACCAATTAACATCACATATTTGAAATATCAAATTGTTTGAAGCTCATACAAGTTGACATATTTAATACGGAAATTGACATATACATTCATCAATTATGAGAAGTATTACAAAATACAATAGTTTAGAAAAGTTTTAGGAAAAGTGAGTACCACTCGACACGGTTAATCTGGAATTGGCCAACAATTTCACCATCTACACCATTTTCGGTGAGCCTGCAATTCTTTCATAGCATATAGGCTTGGGAAATTTATGACTAATATCAAACACAATTTGTAGCTGCTTGCTATTGTCAAATAGAAATGTTAGACCGGTCAAATGTTTTGAAACATGACAATTGTTTAACAAAAACCAACATTTCACTAGAAACAATGCCGATACATAGATTTCACTACATCTGCAGTTTCAACAAAACATCAACAATGCAATTCAAACTTTGCTTCAACTATTACGTTTCATAACAAAGTAAACATTAAACATAAAGGAGATAACAAAACATACCATCTTCAAATTTCTAGAAAATTTCTCTGATTTCGGTTTGTTCTTCAAATTCTTGTTCTTCTTCTTTGATTCTTCATACATAACCTTCAAATAACCCATAACTTCCATAGCTTCTATCTTTGGCTTCTTAATGCTCTCATCTTCATTTCCACTTTTAACTCCCATGTCTTCATCCCATATGAAAAAAGCACATGTATCATCACTCCTACAAAAGGGACATCTCTAAAAAGACGTTCCTTTATTTTGTCCCTTTTTTACAATGGTACGAAACCGTACGACCACCACACCCACAAAATTTTCCAGATCGAGATTGTATAGAAGAAGACATTCATAGAAACACATTTGGTTGAGTTTGTCTTCCAAAAAGACATTGAAACGAAACAAAATTGATGCAAATGAAGTAAAATTGGGGACTTGGCCACTTCTGGGTTTGTGCATGCAAGATGAAGGAGGTGCAAAATTTAATCTACATGCAAGAAACTAACTCAAAATTCATTATGGATATGAAATCACGTCGTAGAATCAAACAGAAACACGTAGGTTTCAAAGAAATGAAATAACAATTATTATCCAGTTGTCTTTATTGAGTACTTAGATTAGCTACTTTGAGGTCTTCAAAGAAAGAAATATAGAATATACTAGAGTAGCATTTCAATCCTTAGCACCGGTTGTTATACTGATTAAATTCCCAAGAGTAAAAATCATAAACTATATTAAATTAAGCATTTGAAGATGATTTCATGACAGTAATGGTTATGTAAGATCAGTTAAATTCTAGTCAAAACAAATATTCGTCCACACAACGTCATAAATTTCTCGTGGATTTTATAAAATTTCATACATACTAAGACTCTAACAAAAAAAACACATCAAATGTCTAAAAGATCAAACATACTAACAAGTTTACAAAACAACACATCAATTGTGTAAGAGTTTATACATACCAATTGGTTAATAAAACAAGACATTAAGCAATTAAAAGTATAAGTTGATACCAAGTTTAAATCACAAATATACTCAGTAAGCAATGCAAAAATATCTCATTTCTGATGGATGACAAAGATGATGGGTTTTTGGTAGTTGATTTTTGGATTTAAGGGTTTTATTTTTATTTTTTGACGAAGATGGAAAAGAAAAAGTGTGAGGCAAATAAAATTTTTCCGCACCACTATATTCAGTATAGCGTCGGTCCTACTGACGCTAATTTAATAAATAACTTAATATATTAATTAAAGAGAAAAATATAATAAATAAATGAGTACATAGTGTTGATTCAGCCGACACTAATAATTAAATAAATAAAAAAGAGAAACAAATAACGTCAAACAAGAAAAAAAAGAGGGAAATGAAATATTTTTACCATCTATAGAATTTTGGATTTATAACTTAGCGTCGGTTGTTAATAAATAAATAACTCGGAGTGATGTGGCATAATGTCAAAAATTTATATTTAATTTTTTTAAAGATTATTAATATTTTTTATTTTTTTCTTATTGATATATTTTTTAAAAGACTTTTATCTCATTCCTTACCATTACTTCATCTTCACCCATTGCTCTTATTTTATCGCTCCCTATTTTTTTTAAGTTTTCTCCTTTTATTTTGTTGTTTCTTCTTTCTTTCTTTTTTTCAATTTGAGATATATTATTTATTTCTCTAAAATTGATGTGAAAAAAAGAACAATTCCAATCATGCTAGCAGAAAAAAGAACAATTCCGGGTATGTCCGAAATTAGATTTTGTTTGGGATAAATTCTTGCTGGCAAATTATCGTTCAATAATTTCTCAATCTGAAACTGATATTCATAATTCTTTATCAATTCTTTATTTTCAATTGGATGAGTTGATAGAAAGAAATAGTATATGTTATTAGTGAGGAGTTTGCATATTGTATGGGAAAATACACCTAGATATTGAAAGTGAATATCTCTTCAAATTCAAGGTAAATAATGCAGTATAATTACTATTAATGGTTTAATTTTTGAAATTCTAGATAAATTACTATGAAATAATTCTGTTAATTCTACTATTTAATGGTATATTCAAATTCTGCATATCTTCAAATATTGCAGAGAGTTTTAATAATTGATAACATATCATTTTTCTCCCATTGAGAAATTGTATAATTACTAATGCAGTATAATTTCGCTTCAAATTCAAGTAAATAATGTAGTATAATGGAGTATTGGTAAATTTGGTTTTAAAATTAGCAGAAATCTTAATAGATCAATTTAATCTTGAAGTTAGCATAATTTTGATAGATCAATTTAGTCTTGAAATTAGGTAGTTTTGAAATTGTGTAATTTAAAGTATAACAACATGTTAATATTTTTTCTTATTTCATAGATCAATTTAGTCTTGAAATTATCCTTGAAGATTAATGTCATTAGTGATTTTCAATTCTCTTTAGATCATTTGTTCATATTATGCTCAACTTACTTATTTAACTTATCTAGTTATATTATATAAACTTTATATGATAGCTTATGAAATCAAATTATATTATATCTTTATTGTGTAAATAACTTACATATAATTACTTATGTGATTTTGTCACCTAACTAAAATGTATGTTTATTCAAATCGAGTATAAATTGGCACCTGCTATGTTACTTTTTTGGTCCCATAAATTTAGTCTAGAAATTGTTTTAGAAAATATTGTGATGGATTATTTTCAATTTTAGAGATCACTTTTTTAGATTCTTTATAATATCAAAAAATTAAAGTGATGATTCATTCATTCATTTGTTATCTATAATCCTCAATGGTGATTGAACAAAACTTAAGTTTGTTGTGAATTCAATGCCACGAACAAAGTATAAAATAAGGGATGAATAAAGGACAAGGAAGAAGAGGAACACAAGAATTGGTTATAACTGCTATTCTTTTACTTTCTCTTAAAACAAGATTACAAGTTTACAAGAATAACAAATAACCTCTCTCACCCTAAATTAGGATTTGCAGCTTAGCAATGATGAGAGACTAGTATGCTATTTATAATAAAACCTAACATACTAACTAATGGGCTTTTTCCACAAGGCCCATTACACAAGTCAACTTAATAAACAAGCTAACTTAACAAATTAGGGTTTAAACACTAAAACCTAATTTAACATGCTAACAATCCTAGCATCTTCGACACAAGCATGTGAACAACCTTAGACTTCATGCTTAACCCTGTCGAACCAAGAAGCTACCCTTCGACCATACTAGAGTTCGATCCAATATCTCACAAATCTCCACCTTGGACCTAACTCTACAACGTCAAGGGAACAAACTAGCTTTCTTCATGCAGCTTTAGCAACTGCATACAGTGGAAAAACTTGCAACTCGGTAATGTCTTGGTGATCATATCAGCAGCATTGTCTTCAGTCGAAACCTTCAGCACTTGGACTTCTCCACGCTCGATTACTCCTCTGACGAAATGCAGCCTCACATCAATGTGCTTAGTTCGCTCATGATAGGCTGAATTCTTCGACAGGTGTATTGCACTTTGACTATCACATTTAACAGTGATACCTCGACCTTGAAGTTTCAGCTCCTTCGCAAAACCTTCAAGCCACAATGCTTCTTTCACAGCTTCAGTTAATGCAATATACTCCGCTTCAGTGGTTGATAGAGCAACAACCTTCTGAAGTGTTGCTTTCCAACTAATTGCTGTGCCAAACATAGTGAAAACATATCCAGAAATAGATTTTCTGGAATCCATACTGAAGGATAGAAAAACACTTAGAAAAGGGGGGGATTGAATAAGTGTGACTTTAAATCTTGAGCGATAAAAATAAAATGCACAATTATTTTTATCCTGGTTCGCTGTTAACGAAGCTACTCCAGTCCACCCCCGCAGAGATGATTTACCTCAACTGAGGATTTAATCCACTAATCGCACGGATTACAATGGTTTTCCACTTAGCCGCAACTAAGTCTTCCAGAGTCTTCTGATCACAACCTGATCACTCCAGGAACAACTGCTTAGTTCACTCCTAAGACTTTTCTAGAGTCTACTGATCAACACGATCACTCTAGGCTTAGTTCACTCCTAAGACTTTTCTGCTCAGCCAACTGCCAAGACTTCCTGCTCAGCCAACTGCCAAGACTTCCTGCTCAGCCAACTGCTAAGACTTCCTAGAGTATACTGATCAACTGATCACTCTAGTTCCTTACAACTTAATGTAATCTATTCAAGAGTTTACAAATGCTTCTTAAAAGCGATAATCACAACTGTGATATTTCTCTTACAGTTTAAGCTTAATCTCACTAAGATATTACAACAGCAATGTAGTGAGCTTTGATGAAGATGAAGATTCCGAGCTTAGATTGAACAGCGTTTCAGCAAGTTAATTTGAATTGTCTTTTTTCAGGATCGTTAACCTTGCTTCTCATCAGAACTTCATATTTATAGGCGTTGAGAAGATGACCGTTGAATGCGTTTAATGCTTTGCGTGTTCCGTACAGCTTTGCATTTAATGTTATACGCTTTTGTCAACTACCTCGAGCCTTGTTCACGCTGTGTCTACTGACGTAGCCTTTAGTAGCTTTAACGTTCCTTTTGTCAGTCAGCGTAGTCTGCCACGTATACTTCCTTCTGATCTGATGTTTGTGAATACGACGTTTGAATATCATCAGAGTCAAACAGCTTGGTGCAAAGCATCTTCTGATCTTCTGACCTTGAAGTGCTTCTGAGCGTGATACCATCTTCTGATCTTCAGTGCTTCTGATCTCATGTTCTTCTGATGCTTCCATAGACCCATGTTCTGATTCTGCTTCGACCATCTTCTGATGTCTTGCCAGACCATGTTCTGATGTTGCATGCTGAACCATTTGAGACACATCTTCTGAGCGCTGAATTATGCGTACTCTTTATATATTTCCTGAAAGGGAAATTGCATTGGATTAGAGTACCATATTATCTTAAGCAAAATTCATATTATTGTTATCATCAAAACTAAGATAATTGATAAGAACAAATCTTGTTCTAACAATCTCCCCCTTTTTGATGATGACAAAAACATATATAAATGATATGAATTTGCGATCAGAAAGAGTAGACGGCAAAAGACAAATTACACAGCTATAGCATAAGCATATGAATATGTCTCCCCCTGAGATTAACAATCTCCCCCTGAGATAAATAATCTCCCCTGAAATAAATACTCGAAGAACTTTGATAAAAGACTTCCCTGATTATTTCGGTAGAGACGATCATATAAGCTTCTGCCTTCAGAGAATTCATAGCTTCTGACTTCTGCTTCCATTGGACAGCTTCAGAACTTGAATTTCTTTAGATCCTTAGAACACTCACAGCTTCTGACTTCTGCTTCCATTCAGGACAGCTTCAGAACTTGAGTTTCTTTGATCTTCAGAACATTCACAGCTTCTGATTTCTGCTTCCATTCAGGACAGCTTCAGAACTTGAATTTCCTGGATCTTCTAGAACATTCACATCTTCTGATTTCTGCTTCCCTCGGATAGCTTCAGAACTTTGAATGTCTACCAACATTACTTCATGCTAGATTTGTATCAGAACATTGTTGAATGTACCAGAGCATCATCTGAGCATCTCTACATCCTGAAATGTTACAGAACAAAAACTAAACGACAAAAGTCAGCATGAACGAGTTAGAACATAAAATGTATATTCAAATACATGATATGTATCAGAGCCAAATGTATCAGAGCATTTAGGCTAAAAACATGTATCAGAGCAAATAATGTATCAGAGCCATAACATTATATGTATCAGGGCAAATAGAATTTTGTCATAACAGGATAGACAATGATATTCAAATTCTATTATCAGTGCTTCTGATTCATTCTTCTTTCTTGCTTCTGATCTCTGAAGCTTGACAGCACTCAGCTTGCTTCAGTTTCCATGGTTTTGCTTCTAGTGTTTGCTTTGAAGATTCACTTCACTTCTCTGTACCTGCAAAACACTTAAACCATATAGAACTTGCAGTTCTTGTTAGTGAATGTGTGGGAGCCTTTACCCAGCAACTGATAGATTTAATCAAATCATTTATCATTTATCTTTCTCCCCCTTTTTGTCATAACATCAAAAAGAATATATAAAAAGATTCAGATGTATAAAACGACAAAAGAAAACATTTACTGGAATGTAAAACACAAAGAAACTTTTTCATTGATCATCAAAAGAGGATTACAAGAGGTTGTGCAACAAAGAAAAAGAAAACTACTAAGACCAAATCCTAGGACCCTAGCTAAGACTACGTCTGTGCCAGCATGCCATGAAGAAATGAAACGCCTCATTGACTGCTTCTAGGGCTTTCAGGCGAGGGATCAGGGAGACTTGGTCCTGCAGCAGATCTTCCACCACCTTTACCAGAGACAACATCCTCAGCGGGTGAAGATGAAGAGATGTCTTCAGAAGAGATTAAAGGAGAGGAAAAATCAGAGGAAGCTGAGTCTTGAAGGTCGAAAGATGAGGAAGAAGATGGAGATGATGGAGGGCTTTCACCAGGAGGATGAAACACACGTCTAGAATAGTTTCCAGACAACATTGCTTCGAAAGGATTCACCTTGAGAGGATCATAGGTGATTTTGATCTTTTTGGGTTTGGAAGGAGATGTTTCAACAGCTTTCCGTTTGATGTTTTTATTATATTCATGATTTCCTGGGCTTGATGAAGAGTTCATGATGGGTTTGCAGGTAGGGTTTGATATGGAAGAGAGGGAGAGACAAACTTTATGAGGAATGCAAGGAGATAGAAAAAGTTGAGAGGGAACGAGAAGAGTTTAAAGAGTATTTAAAAGAAAAAGAAATGAAACGAATGATGACTAGCATTTAATGTTACGTGACGTGAGGAGAGATAATAAAGACAAATGAAGTGACTGGCACAGTTACCTATGGTCGGCGTCCCTTCAACTGCACGCGCGCTTATCTATGAATAGTAACGACAGGTTTACCATCCCGAGATAAAACGTAACAGCTGTTTTGCTTTAAAAGAGGTTCTGAATCAACTTAGACAATGAAACGTTAGTAATAACCGAATCATAATTTCTAAAAGAATTCAATCAGAACTTCTGATTAAAAAAAATGTTCCTCATTCATTTCAGAAGATACTCATACATGAGAACTTCTCATCTTCTCATTCTGGGCATAAATCCATACTGATGTTCTTCAGGATGAACTTAAACCTATCTTCAGCCAGGGGTTTTGTAAAGATATCAGCCCATTGATGGTCTGTATCAACAAAGTTTAAAGAAATAACACCCTTCTGAACATAGTCCCTTATGAAATGATGTTTTATCTCAATATGTTTAGCTTTTGAATGAAGAATAGGATTCTTAGATAAACATATAGAAGAAGTATTATCACAGAATATAGGAATGTTACTCTCAAATATCTGATAATCTTCTAACTGACTCTTCATCCAGAGCATCTGTGTGCTACAACCAGCAGCAGCGACATATTCTGCTTCTGTTGTTGATAGAGCAATAGTTGCTTGCTTCTTGCTGTACCAGGAGATCAAATGACTTCCAAGAAATTGGCAACTTCCTGAAGTACTTTTTCTTTCAATTCTGTCTCCAGCATAGTCAGCATCGCAGAATCCTACTAAGTTGTATTCTTTAGATTTTCTGTAAACTAAACCAACATTAGTAGTACCTTTCAGATACCTTAGAATCCTCTTAACAGCAGTTAAATGAGATTCTCTAGGATCTGATTGAAATCTAGCACACAAACAAACACTGAACAGAATGTCAGGTCTAGAAGCAGTCAGATATAGAAGAGATCCAATCATACCTCTGTATAACTTCTGATCTACCTTCTTACTTACCTCATCCTTACCTAGGATGCATGTTGGATGCATAGGAGTTTTGGCTTCTTTGCAGTCTAGAAGATTAAACTTCTTCAGAAGTTCCTTCACATACTTGGTTTGGTGAACATACGTTCCTTCTGATGTTTGATTTATTTGTATTCCAAGGAAATACTTGAGTTCTCCCATCATGCTCATTTCAAACTCAACCTGCATAGACTTAGCAAACTCCTTTCCAAGTGTAGCATTAGATGTTCCAAAAATAATATCATCTACATATATTTGACAAATTAAAATATCCTTTTCAAAGGTTTTACAAAAGAGAGTAGTGTCCACTTTTCCTCTAGTGAAACCATTATCTAGAAGGAAAGAACTTAAGCGTTCATACCAAGCTCTGGGAGCCTGTTTCAATCCATACAATGATTTCTTAAGTTTAAAAACATGATTAGGAGACATAGAGTCTTCAAAACCAGGAGGTTGATGGACATAAACTTCTTCATCTATATAACCATTTAAGAAGGCACTCTTAACATCCATCTGATAGAGAGTGATGTTATGTTGAGTGGCAAAAGAAATTAATAGACGAATAGATTCTAACCTGGCCACTGGTGCAAAGGTTTCTGTGTAGTCAATCCCTTCTTGCTGACTATAACCCTGAGCCACCAGTCTGGCTTTGTTCCTTACCACTTCGCCTTTCTCACTGAGCTTGTTTCTGAAGACCCATTTTGTACCGATTATATTGAATCCATCTGGTCTAGGAACAAGATCCCAAACATCATTCCTTGTAAACTGATTTAGTTCTTCTTGCATAGCAATTATCCAGTCTGGATCTTCTAGAGCATGATCAACAGAAGTTGGCTCGATCAAAGATACAAGACCTAATTGACAGTCTGCATTGTTTCTAAGGAATGCTCTTGTTCTGATTGGATCATCCTTCTTTCCAAGAATGACATCTTCTGAATGACCAGAGATGAGTCTGGATGATCTTCTGACAGATGGTTCTTCAGAAATACTTAGATCCTCCAGAGAAGCTGATACTTGATCTTCAGATTCTTTGCTTCTGAGAAGCTCTGCTTCTGATGCGTTGCTTCTTGGCTCAACAGCTTCTGATATGTCAATATCACAACCTGCAAAATTATCAACTTGCTTTGGTTTTTCAGAACCAAGCTTATCATCAAACCTGATATTGATTGATTCTTCTACAACCAATGTTTCAGTATTGTATACTCTGTAGCCTTTTGAGCGTTCAGAATATCCAAGAAGGAAACACTTTTGAGCTTTGGAATCAAACTTACCAAGATGATCTTTAGTGTTTAGAATAAAGCACACACATCCAAAAGGATGGAAATATGAAATGTTGGGCTTTTTATTCTTCCACAATTCATAGGGAGTCTTATTAAGAATAGGTCTGATAGAGATTCTATTCTGAATATAACATGCAGTGTTTATTGCTTCTGCCCAGAAATGCTTAGCCATATTGGTTTCATTGATCATGGTTCTGGCCATTTCTTGAAGAGTCCTATTCTTTCGTTCTACAACCCCATTTTGCTGTGGAGTTCTAGGACAAGAGAAATCATGGGCAATACCATTTTCTTTGAAGAATTCTTCAAAGGATTTGTTCTCAAATTCACCACCATGATCACTTCTGACCTTTATGATTTTACACTCTTTTTCAGATTGAATCTGAATGCAGAAATCAAAGAACACTGAATGAGTCTCATCCTTGTGTTTCAAGAATTTTACCCATGTCCAGCGGCTATAATCATCTACGATGACTAATCCATATTTCTTTCCTCTGACAGATGCTGTTTTGACTGGGCCAAACAGATCAATGTGCAAGAGTTCTAATGGCCTAGAGGTAGAAACAACATTCTTAGACTTGAATGCAGGTTTGGAGAACTTGCCCTTCTGACATGCTTCACAAAGAGCATCTGATTGGAATTTCAAATTAGGGAGTCCTCTGACAAGATTCAGTTTGTTAATCTGAGAGATCTTTCTCAAACTAGCATGACCTAATCTTCTGTGCCATACCCACTGCTCTTCAGAAACAGACATAAGACAAGTCACCTTCTGACTCATAAGATCTTGCAGATCTGTCTTATAAATGTTGTTCTTCCTCTTGCCTGTAAATAGGATTGAGCCATCCTTCTGATTTACAGCCTTGCAAGACTCTTGATTAAAGATTATATCATAACCATTGTCACTTAATTGACTGATAGATAAAAGGTTATGTGTTAATCCTTCTACAAGAAGTACATTAGAAATGGAAGGAGAGTTACCAGACTTTATAGTTCCAGAGCCAATTATCTTGCCCTTCTGATCTCCTCCGAACTTGACTTCTCCTCCAGACTTAAGCACCAGGTCTTGGAACATAGACCTTCTTCCTGTCATGTGTCGCGAGCATCCAGAGTCCAGGTACCATGACATGTTGTGCTTTGTCCTTCTTGCAGCCAAGGATATCTGCAATAGGAATAATCTTATCCTTAGGTACCCACATCTTTTTGGGTCCTTTCTTGTTAGATTTTCTCAAGTTCTGATTGAACTTGGGTTTAACATTGTAAGCAATAGGAGGAACAGCATGATAATTCTTAATGTGAGTTTCATGATATTTCATAGGTTGTGTCACATGCTTCTTAGTGTGTGTTATGTGAAAACTTTGTGCATGTGAGGTGTGCCTAATATCATGAGAGTGGCCATACTTGAACTGATCATACAATGGCTTGTATGTAATTTTCATTTCATCAACAGGTTCAAGTTTGTATGGGGTTTCACCCTCATAACCAATGCCAACTCTTTTGTTTCCAGACACAGCATATATCATAGAAGCTAGCTGACTTCTGCCAATACTTCTAGATAAGAACTTTCTGAAACTTAAATCATATTCTTTCAGAATATGGTTCAGACTAGGAGTGGATTTTTCTGAATTAGAAGGAGATCCAACATTATTGGATAATTTTAAAAGTTTTTCTTTTAATTCAGAATTCTCCAACTCAAGCTTCTTTGTTTCAAATTCAAATTGCTTTTTCAGCTTTTTGTATTTGAGACTAATCTGAGACTTGAGTTCCAGAAGTTCAGTTAGACCGGAAACTAACTCATCTCTAGTAAGTTCAGAAAATACCTCTTCAGAATCTGATTCTGATGTAGATTCTGATCCGTCATCTTCTGTCGCCATCAGCGCACAGTTGGCCTGCTCATCTTCTGAATCATCTTCTGACTCATCCCAGGTTGCCATAAGACCTTTCTTCTTATGAAACTTTTTCTTGGGACTTTCCTTCTGAAGATTTGGACATTCATTCTTGTAGTGTCCAGGCTCATTGCATTCATAGCACATGACCTTCTTCTTGTCAAATCTTCTTTCATCAGAAGATTCTCCACGTTCAAATTTCCTTGAACTTCTGAAGCCTCTGAACTTCCTTTGCTTGGTCTTCCAGAGTTGATTTAGCCTTCTGGAAATCATGGACAGTTCATCTTCTTCTTCAGATTCTGATTCTTCAGGATCTTCTTCTCTAGCCTGAAAAGCGTTAGTGCATTTCTTGATATTAGATTTTAATGCAATAGACTTACCTTTCTTTTGAGGCTCATTTGCGTCCAGCTCAATCTCATGACTTCTCAAGGCACTGATAAGCTCTTCCAGAGAAACTTCATTCAGATTCTTCGCAATCTTGAATGCAGTCACCATCGGACCCCATCTTCTGGGTAAGCTTCTGATGATCTTCTTCACATGATCAGCCTTGGTGTATCCTTTGTCAAGAACTCTCAATCCAGCAGTAAGAGTTTGAAATCTCGAAAACATCTTTTCAATGTCTTCATCATCCTCCATCTTGAAGGCTTCATACTTCTGGATTAAGGCAAGAGCTTTGGTCTCCTTGACTTGAGCGTTTCCTTCATGAGTCATTTTCAAGGACTCATATATGTCATAGGCCGTTTCCCTGTTAGATATCTTCTCATACTCAGCATGAGAGATAGCATTCAGCAAAACAGTTCTACATTTATGATGATTCCTGAAAAGCTTCTTTTGATCATCATTCATTTCTTGCCTTGACAGCTTTACGCCTCTGGCATTTACAGGATGTTTGTAACCATCCATCAGAAGATCCCATAGATCACCATCTAGACCCAGAAAGTAACTTTCCAGTTTATCTTTCCAGTATTCAAAGTTTTCACCATCAAATACCGGCGGTCTAGTATAACCATTGTTACCGTTGTATTGCTCAGCAGATCCAGATGTAGATGCAGGTGTAGGTATAGTCCTTTCACTTTCATCAACCATCTTTTAAATGAAGCGTTTTTCTCTTCCTGAATCTTTTCTAAACACGGTTAAGTGCTTGCACCTTAGAACCGGCGCTCTGATGCCAATTGAAGGATAGAAAAACACTTAGAAAGGGGGGGGATTGAATAAGTGTGACTTTAAATCTTGAGCGATAAAAATAAAATGCACAATTATTTTTATCCTGGTTCGCTGTTAACGAAGCTACTCCAGTCCACCCCCGCAGAGATGATTTACCTCAACTGAGGATTTAATCCACTAATCGCACGGATTACAATGGTTTTCCACTTAGCCGCAACTAAGTCTTCCAGAGTCTTCTGATCACAACCTGATCACTCCAGGAACAACTGCTTAGTTCACTCCTAAGACTTTTCTAGAGTCTACTGATCAACACGATCACTCTAGGCTTAGTTCACTCCTAAGACTTTTCTGCTCAGCCAACTGCCAAGACTTCCTGCTCAGCCAACTGCCAAGACTTCCTGCTCAGCCAACTGCTAAGACTTCCTAGAGTATACTGATCAACTGATCACTCTAGTTCCTTACAACTTAATGTAATCTATTCAAGAGTTTACAAATGCTTCTTAAAAGCGATAATCACAACTGTGATATTTCTCTTACAGTTTAAGCTTAATCTCACTAAGATATTACAACAGCAATGTAGTGAGCTTTGATGAAGATGAAGATTCTGAGCTTAGATTGAACAGCGTTTCAGCAAGTTAATTTGAATTGTCTTTTTTCAGGATCGTTAACCTTGCTTCTCATCAGAACTTCATATTTATAGGCGTTGAGAAGATGACCGTTGAATGCATTTAATGCTTTGCGTGTTCCGTACAGCTTTGCATTTAATGTTATACGCTTTTGTCAACTACCTCGAGCCTTGTTCACGCTGTGTCTACTGACGTAGCCTTTAGTAGCTTTAACGTTCCTTTTGTCAGTCAGCGTAGTCTGCCACGTGTACTTCCTTCTGATCTGATGTTTGTGAATACGACGTTTGAATATCATCAGAGTCAAACAGCTTGGTGCAAAGCATCTTCTGATCTTCTGACCTTGAAGTGCTTCTGAGCGTGATACCATCTTCTGATCTTCAGTGCTTCTGATCTCATGTTCTTCTGATGCTTCCATAGACCCATGTTCTGATTCTGCTTCGACCATCTTCTGATGTCTTGCCAGACCATGTTCTGATGTTGCATGCTGAACCATTTGAGACACATCTTCTGAGCGCTGAATTATGCGTACTCTTTATATATTTCCTGAAAGGGAAATTGCATTGGATTAGAGTACCATATTATCTTAAGCAAAATTCATATTATTGTTATCATCAAAACTAAGATAATTGATAAGAACAAATCTTGTTCTAACACATACAACCTGCATAATCAGAGTCGACATATCCTCCAATTGCTGCTTTACCATCTTCACCCAAGGCTCCACCATAAACTAAGACTCTTTTCAGAGACCCATTTATGTACCTTAAAATCCACTTCAATGCTTGCCAGTGAGCCTTTCCAGGATTCGCCATGTACCTGCTTACAAGACTTACTGCGTATGCTATGTCGGGTTTAGTACAGACCATAGCATACATCAAAGAACCAACTATATTAGCATATGGGATGCTATTCATATAGGCTCTTTCGAAATCAGTACTAGGACACTGATCAATACTCAGCTTGAATTGAGGGTTTGTTGGAGTCACAACTGGCTTCGAATTCGACATACCAAACTTTTCAAGAATCTTCCGTAGGTATGCCTCTTGAGATAAACATAACTTAGATTTCTTTCTATCTCTTCGAATGTCAATTCCAAGAATTCTGGAAGCAGCTCCCAGATCCTTCATATCGAACTCCTTATTGAGTTCAGCCTTCACCCTCGTCACATCTTCAACATTGTTGCTTGCTATGAGAATATCATCCACATAAAGCAACAAAATAACAAATGAATTACCAGGTAGAAATCTGAAGTAAACGCAGTGGTCGAACTGACTTCTAATGAAACTTATACGTGCCATGAACTTGTCGAATCTCCTATTCCACTGTCGAGGAGATTGTTTCAGCCCATACAAAGATCTCTTTAACTTGCACACATAATCTTCCTTCCCCTTTTCGACATACCCTTCAGGTTGCCTCATCAGGATTGTTTCATCTAGATCACCATACAAGAACGCAATCTTCACATCCATCTGTTCCAGTTCAAGATCGAACTGTGCTACCATGGCAAGTAACATTCGAATGGACCTATGCTTCACAACAGGAGAAAACACATCATTGAAGTCGATACCTTCTTTCTGAGTGAAACCCCTTGCAACTAACCTTGCCTTGTATCTTTTCGACGTCACTCCTTCAATTCCTTCCTTAACTTTGAAAATCCATTTACAGCTGACTAATCTTTCCCCAACAGGTTTCTTGATCAGTTCCCAAGTATGATTATCATGAAAAGATTTCATCTCATCATCCATGGCCTTCAGCCATTCAGTCTTATTTCGACTCCTCATAACTTTCTTGTAGTCTCTAGGTTCTTCGTCTAGAACCTCAGTTGCAGAGATTAAGGCATAAGCTATAAGATCTGCATACCCAAGCCTCTGAGGTGCCTTTATGACTCTTCTCGACCTATCTCTCGACAATAGGTAGTCATCGTCAGTTTCCTCAACTTCCTCAGCATCTTCTGCTTCTTCTTCGACTTCATCAGGGATATGCAATTCAGCATCAACATGCTCCACCTCAACAGGAATCTCTACCTGTTCCAGCTCTTCGTGAGATGTTTCTGTACTTCGACCAACATCATCAGTTTTCTTAAAAGCCATTTCAGCTTCATTGAAAACTACATCTCGACTGGTGATACACCTCTTGTGACCTGGCTCTAGGCACCATAGCCTATAAGCTTTGACTCCTTATGGGTATCCCATGAACATGCATTTCAGAGCTCTAGGTTCGACCTTGTCTTGCCTAATGTGAGCATAGGCTACACAGCCAAATACTCTCAGTTTGTCGAGATCTGGTGGATGTCCCGACCAAACTTCTTCAGGTGTCTTCATATCTAACGATGTCGAAGGACATCTGTTTATCAGATATGTTGCTGTCGAAACAGCCTCAGCCCAGAACACCTTCGTTAACCCCGCACTAGTCAACATGCATCTGAATCTCTCCAAAATAGTTCGATTAAACCTTTCAGCCAAACCATTTTGCTGTGGAGTACCTGCAGTAGTTCTATGCCTTGCAATACCAGAGGCAGCACAAAAACTGTCGAATGCCTCATTGCAAAATTCAAGGCCATTGTCGGTTCTCAACCTCTTGACCTTTCTGCCAGTCTGATTTTCAACCAGAGTCTTCCAACTTTTGAAATTCTCAAAAGTTTCATCCTTAGTCTTCTGGATGAATACCCATAATTTTCTAGAATAATCATCTACTATGGATAGAAAATACCTTGCTCCTGAATGTGATGGACACCTTGCAGGCCCCCAAAGATCAGCATGGATGTAATCAAGGGATCCATGTGTTCTTTGTTTGCCTTTGTTGAACTTCACTCTGCAAGATTTTCCAAGTACACAGGGTTCACAAAACTTCAGCTTTTCGACTTTGTCTCCACCAAGCAGATTTTGTTTCCCTAATTCGACCAGACCCCTTTCACTGACATGGCCCAATCTCATGTGCCAGATTTCTGTTTTCGACAAAGGTTTCGTGGATGCAACAGTTGTTGAACCACTTACAACTTCAGCCTCAAGGGTATACAAGCCTTGTTTCTTCACACCTCTCAAGACTTCCTTCGAACCCTTCATGACTCTTAGGATACTTTTCTCTCCTTGGAAAACATATCCTTTCTTGTCGAATTCACCAAGAGAAAGCAGATTTCTCTTCAAATCAGGAACATACCTGACTTCAGTCAACAACCTTATTGACTCATCATGGAGCTTGAATCTCACAGATCCAACACCTGCAATCTTGCAAGCCTTGTTGTTTCCCAGCAATACCGATCCACCATCTTGATCACATAACTCCTCGAACAAGTCTTTGTTTGGAGTCATGTGCCAAGTGCAACCTGAATCCATAATCCACTCCTTCTTAGAGTCACTGCTTGAAACCACAAGAACATCAGATGATTCGAAATCATCTTGAACAATGGCAGCGTTGCCATTATCCTTACCTACATGATATTTCAGGCGTTCATGGCACACCTTTCTTGTGTGACCCTCCTTCTTACAATGGTAGCATCGAATGCCAGATGCTTCGCCACTGTAAGACTTCGACTGGCTTTTGCCTTTCTTCTTGTCGAACTTACCATCCTTTCGTAAGAGTTTTCCTTTAACGGCCAAACCTTCGCCAACAGTCGAAGGTTTATACTCCTTTCGTTCATTCAAGTCCTTAGAGTACAAGGCTGATTGAACTTCTTCAAACGTCAGGGACTCCCTTCCATACAAGAGAGTTTCTTTGAAGTGAGCATGTGATCGAGGCAAAGAACACAAAAGTAACAGCGCTTGATCTTCATCATCGATCTTCACATCAATATTTTCAAGATCAAGAATCAGCTTGATGAACATATCCAACTGCTCAGCCAATACTTTGTCTTCAATCATCTTGAATGAATACAAAGCTTGCTTCAGGTAGAGTCGATTTACTAGCGATTTGGTCATATACAAACTTTCAAGTTTCACCCATAACCCTGATGCCGTCGTCTCCTTTGATACCTGTCGGAGAACCTTATCACCAAGGCTCAACAAAATTGCGCTGTGTGCTTTCTCGATCATATTCGTCTTCTCCGCTGCCGTCAATTCTGCATTCATGGCTGCCTCTCCCTTCAATGCTTCCAAACAACCCTGCTGAACCAGTAGGGCTTTCATCTTCAAGCTCCACGGACCGAAATCATTCACTCCGGTGAACTTTTCAATCTCATACTTTGTTGAAGGCATCTTCTCCACGCTCACCGCACCAATTTGTTGTGAATTCAATGCCACGAACAAAGTATAAAATAAGGGATGAATAAAGGACAAGGAAGAAGAGGAACACAAGAATTGGTTATAACTGCTTTTCTTTTACTTTCTCTTAAAACAAGATTACAAGTTTACAAGAATAACAAATAACCTCTCTCACCCTAAATTAGGATTTGCAGCTTAGCAATGATGAGAGACTAGTATGCTATTTATAATAAAACCTAACATACTAACTAATGGGCTTTTTCCACAAGGCCCATTACACAAGTCAACTTAATAAACAAGCTAACTTAACAAATTAGGGTTTAAACACTAAAACCTAATTTAACATGCTAACAATCCTAGCATCTTCGACACAAGCATGTGAACAACCTTCGACTTCATGCTTAACCCTGTCGAACCAAGAAGCTACCCTTCGACCATACTAGAGTTCGATCCAATATCTCACAAAGTTGATTTTAAGTATTTAGATGGATGGCTTAAATTTTAGTGCTACTTTTTAATTTATTATTTACTAAAACATGAAAAGTATAAATTGATATTAGTGTTTTGTGTTATACTATGATTTATGTATGAAACAATGTTGTTTTATTCTCTCTTATTTCAGGATTTATTTTAAAATGTCTATATATAATGAATCAACTTTGCATCTCGATAGTGACGGTGAAGAGGTGGAATTCACCAGTGTTAACGGTGATGGTAGTGATAGAGATACGTTGGAGAAGGAGGATCGTAATGGTCATAAATGTTTAAGTGAAGTTACAGAGGAAGATATAAGAGCTATGGAATTTAGCACAGAGGAAGAAGCGATACAATTTTATATAACATATGCGCATTTCCATGGATTTGCAATAAGGAAAGATGATGTTGTACGCGATCATGAAAGGAAAGTTGTTTTCCGTCAATTACTTTGCAATAAAGAAGGAAAGAGTGAAAGAAAAAATAAGAAAATTAAGGATAAATATCGGCCAACTATGCGAACTAGTTGTCTTTCTAGATTTCGAGTAGCCTATGAATACATTCGTAAGCTTTGGAGAGTTACTAAATTTGAGTCATCTCACAACCATGAATTAAATCCTCCACGTTTTATTCATTTGATTCCCAATTATTGTAAATTAAGTGAAGCGGATAAACAAGTTGTCAATGGTTTGCATTCACAAGGTGTTAGAACTTGTCATATATTGGGCTTTTTGATGGGGCAAAAAGGAGTTCATGAAAGTCTTGGGTTTATTAAAAAAGACCTATACAACTATACTCATCATCAAGGAAGGGTAAGAATTGAAGGTGGTGATACTTTTGACACTTTGAGTTATTATCAAGGAAAAGCTGATAGTGATTCAATTTTTTTTAAGAGTTTACCATTACAAATGATGGACGGTCAGAAAATATTTTTTGGGCTGATTCGTCCAGCGGATTTGATTATGAATGTTTTAGCGAAGTGGTTGTATTTGACACAACTTATAGAAAAATTGATACGACGAGCCACTTGTAATATTTTGTGGATTTAATCACCATGGAGAAACGACCATTTTTGCATCAATTTACTTTGCGATGAAACAACATGGACATATAAATGGGTTTTAAATATGTTTGCAAAGGCCATGTATGGAAAACATCCAAAAGTCGTTGTTATGGATGGGGATAAATCAATGAGAGAAGCTATTAGAGTTATTTCCAAATTCAACATATCGTCTTTGTTCATGGCATCTACTTCAAAATGCTATTAAACATGTGAAGAATACAAGGTTCTTAAAAGAGTTCAAGACATTGATGTATCTTAGTTATACACCTAAAAAGTTTGAGTGTGAGTGGAAAAGAGTTATTGATGATTGTGGTGTATCAAAGAATAAGTGGGTAATCAAAACATATGAGTTGAAACAAGTGTGGGAAAGTTCATACATGCGAGATCATTTCATGTGTGGAGTTAGAACGACATCGATGTGTGAAGGTGTGATTCATTTATCAAGAAATATGTTCAACACAAAAATAGCCTTGTTGATTTCTTGCATAATTTTGAACATGCTTTGAAAGAATACAGGCATAATGATTTAAAGTTGGATTTTAATTCATTTTGTTATCAGCATGTTTTGACGACTCCCTTGCCAGGATTAGAGCTTGAAGCTTCAAAGAAGTAAAAATTACGATAGAGGGTGTTGCTGTGTTATCTATCACTAAGCGGATTGATGTTGGAAACAGTGTAATTTTCAAAGTAAATGTATACCGCAACAAAGATGCAATTTTTTAGGTTTATCTTGATAAGGCACAAAATATTTTTTTATGTGACTGTATACGATTTGAACATAGAGGACTTCCATGTTCCCACATTATTTATGTCATGAAGTATGAAGACATGGATGCTTTTCCTAAAAGCTTGATTTGCAAGAGATGGTCTAAAACAGCAAAGAATGATTATATCACATCATTTATCTCCGAAGAAGTTAATAATAAGGAAAAATGATCGTGTTTCGTCGAGGGGCACTTGCTGTTGCATTCAATAGGCTATGTGAGGTTTCGTGTAAGAGTGTTGGTGATTATAAGGAGACTTTGGAAGGTATGAATAATTTATGTGTAAAAAACAAAATTCATGAAGTAAATATCAATGGAAAGATTAAGGCAAATGATCATGTTGTTGGCGATCCAATAACTGTGAAGACCAAAGGTGCCCCTAAAAATAAAAAATCCTACATGAAGCCGCAGAAACACTGTTAGAACAAGATTTGTTCTGATCAATTATCTTAGTTTTGATGATAACAATAATATGAATTTTGCTTAAGATAATATGGTACTCTAATCCAATGTAATTTCCCTTTCAGGAAATATATAAAGAGTACGCATAATTCAGCGCTCAGAAGCTTTGTCTCAAAGGGTTCAGCATGCAACATCAGAACATGGTCTGGCAAGACATCAGAAGATGGTCGAAGCAGAATCAGAACATGGGTCTATGGAAGCATCAGAAGAACAAGAGAACAGAAGCACTGAAGTTCTGATGGTATCACGCTCAGAAGCACTTCAAGGTCAGAAGATCAGAAGATGCTATGCACCAAGCTGTTTGACTCTGATGATATTCAAACGTTGTATTCACAAACATCAGATCAGAAGAAAGTACAAGTGGCAAGCTACGCTGACTGACAAAAGGAACGTTAAAATCTACTAAAGGCTACGTCAGTAGACACAGCGTGAACAAGGCTCGAGGTAGTTGACAAAAGCGTATAACATTAAATGAGATGCTGTACGGAACACGCAAAGCATTAAATGCACTCAACGGTCATCTTCTCCAACGCCTATAAATATGAAGTTCTGATGAGAAGCAAGGTTAACGATTCTGCACCAAAACAACTCATATCAAACTTGCTGAAACGCTGTTCAAATCTAAACTCAGAATCTTCATCTTCATCAAAAGCTCACTACATTGCTGTTGTAATATATTAGTGAGATTAAGCTTAAACGATTAAGAGAAATATCACAGTTGTGATTATCGCTTTTAAGAAGCATTTGTAATACTCTTAGAATTGATTACATTAAGTTGTAAGGAACTAGAGTGATCGTGTGGATCAGAATACTCTAGGAAGTCTTAGGAGTGAACTAAGCAGATTGTAACTAGAGTGATCGTGTGGATCAGTATACTCTAGAAAAGTCTTAGAGGGTATCTAAGCAGTTGTTCCTGGAGTGATCAGTGTGTGATCAGTAGACTCTGGAAGACTTAGTTGCTGACTAAGTGGAAAACCATTGTAATCCGTGCGATTAGTGGATTAAATCCTCAGTTGAGGTAAATCATCTCTGCGGGGGTGGACTGGAGTAGTTTAGTTAACAACGAACCAGGATAAAAATAACTGTGCAATTTATTTTTATCTGTCAAGTTTTTAAAGCTACACTTATTCAAACCCCCCCTTTCTAAGTGTTTTTCTATCCTTCAAACACTATTCTCATTGTAGAAAGCCCGATCACACAAGAAGGAGGTGTCTAGTACTTACTGGAATTGACTTCACAATTGGAGATGAGGGGGAGGGTGAGGATTCACTTATCGAGTCTGATTATGAATCAAGTCGTTTAAATGTAAGTTGTATATATTATATAAATTTTCAATCTTGTAATTGATACTAATATTATGTTTGCATTATGTCCAGGAGTCTATAAGCTACGAGATGAATGAGGAAATCCATTATATTTCGATATCAAATAGTAGATATAATACTGATGATAACATTGGTATTAAACACAATAGAGACGAAGGCCACACAACGGGTTTTTCAATCAAAGATTCTGGGAACCAAAAAACATAAAGTCTAGATAGAAAGTCCAAAAATGTAATGAATTATTTATATTACATTGTTGAAAGTTCTTATGATTTAAAATGTTATACCATGTTAATTTGATTTGGTTCATTGTTAGGTTTTAATTGTTGTAGAATGGTACACCACATGATTTTGAGTATGGTGTTAGTTCCTCGGTCAAACATGAAAGTCAAAATTCAAGATAGAATCATGGTGTTGGGTATGCTACTAACTATTTTCCCATGTACAATGGTATTCTGACTTTGGGTGGATCAATTTTTCCACAATTCCCTTCGCCAAGCATTCCTCCATTCCATTCTAACGACATTTGTATTGGGTTCATAAACAAATGATCCTATAATTATTAAGTTTTGTTTTGGTTTATCTATTTAATCGAACTTTCGATTTCAGGGTTACTGTAACATCATTTATTTTTTATTTGCCTTTTTGGGTTAAAAATATGGCTTGTGCCAATAGTCAAGGGATCTTTAATACGCTAAAAAAGTTTTCTTTTCTTTGCGTAAATTTTCAGGGTTACTCCAGGATTCTTCCGACTACGCGCCATATCAGATCAAAAGCTAAGTCCCTGATTTTATTATTAGTTATTTATTCATTTAGTTTTTTCCTTATAAAATAAATTAAGTTTATTTTCAATGCCAAGGAATTCCTCCTAGACTCACCCCTATTATTGTCCGTTTAATTCTCAGATGTTCAGAGTCAATCGAAGGTTCGAGGAAGATCAAGGCTGAAGATGTGTAAATTAACTGTTGTTCTTTCTTATTTTCTGCCTTTATTTTTCTGTTACCCTATAAGGGTTTTATTGTAATAGGTTAGATTTTATTTTTCGCCTTTTACTTTCCCCCATCCCCGCAGGTGTTTATTGTAATAGCGTAGGATTTTAACTATTTTATTTTCTGCCATGGTTAGTAATCCTAGGGAGTGCAAGCCTGCTAAATAACTTAGATCACTAATTATAAGATAAATGTCATTGAAGTTAACCACGTGATTGTTGCACCCACACACCTTTAGGGTAATCCCTCTTGTTGCCTGTTGCCTTATGATTCTGTTGCCTCTAATTGTACTAAATAGTCAAGTCCCTCGTTTCCGAGGATACCTAAAGCAAGGTTGCCTATAGAGATTAAAAATCATCTAGTCCCTCGATGTTGCCTCGGAAAAATAAGACGATTGTCTCAATTGCTAAGGTATCCTCGCATGGTGCCTAAAAAGATTAATGACTATTATATCCTTCCCTTAGACTACCTGCCCTCTTTATGGCAAGGGACAATCTTATGGCGAACGATATCTCGATGACCCTTCAAAACATCCAATTGAAAGACTTCCTGCCCTCTCATGGTATGGATAGATCCTTTCGCCCGAAAGACTAAAAGAACAATTTCTCTAACTTAGGGTAGTTGCTACTAATTGCTTGCTCTAAATTCAAAAATCCTTTACACACCTCCTTTTCAAATCAAACTCAAAAAGACTACGCTTATTTACAAGCTAAAGTTCTTATTCAAACTTATTCAACATCTTTTCAAACAATTCAAACGAACAAGTGAGCTAAGCAATAAAGAGCCCATGGATAACCATGGATACAAAGGGTGCTTTACACCTTCCCTTTGTATAACTTACCCCCCGAACTCAAAATCTTTTTAAAAGGTCTTTTTCTGTTCTTTTAGCCTTTCTTTAAATTGGATAAAGTAAAATTCGGTGGCGACTCTTGCTTAACCGCGACATTTCAAAAAAGTCAGTTCACCGTATTACAGCACCATATTGATCCAAAATTTCATAGCTTTAGGAAAATCCTTAATGGCATGAAGAATCGATTCCTGCACTCCTCCACAAATTTTGCAATCAGCTCCACCAAGACCAAACATACTTTAGGTTGAAATATTTTGAATCTCAACTCGAATGATAAATTATTCATCCTATTAAATTATATTTAATTAATTAAAAATTAAAATAAACGTTCTTTGTCCAATTAAATCAGTTTATTATTATTTTATTATATTCATTTTAATTTCATCCAAAAGATATGGTTTACATTCATACCCACAACCCATCATTACTCATTACCACATTAGTAAAAACCTAGCCACATTTCTTATATAGGTTGAAATATTTTGAATCCCAACTCCAATGATAAATTATTCATCCTTTTAAATTATACTTAGTTAATTAAATCTTATATATTAAAGTTGTTAACTCTTTTTAATAATTTTTGCCATCAAAATTTTAAGGATACTTTTATAATTTTATTAATCTATTTATTTATAATTTGTTTTATTTAATTTTTTTTCGATCATTCATTAATAAAAAAATTGCAAATATTAGCAAACAACCACATAGAAAAAAAATAGCACACGTTCTAAAAAAAATAATTTTTATCGATTTATTTATTATTTGTTTATAATTTTCCATCTAATTATTCATTAATACAAAAAAAATCACATTTTGCATACCGATAAAATAGCAAAAATTAACAAACAACCACATTCTCCATGAATACCAGAAAAATATCACATGTTCCCTATAAATTAGTTTTACATATTATTTGTTATTTGTTTATTTTGAGATAAATAACTTCGATTAATTTCAACATAACAGTAATTACAAGCGATCCTAAGGGATCTAGCCACTAATGATCACGAAGACAAGGAAAATCCACAGCTATCACATATCTATTGTAGTATTAGAATAGCTATGTATTTTCTCGGTTTCTTATTATTCCAGCCTCTATATATTATAGTATCTATAATTTTCCCCCATATACTTGTGGTATCCACATCCTCCCCAAAACTTTTGTGATTCCGGAGATTCTAGATTTCATAGACCGTTTTCGTAATGGCCATTTAGAACATGGAAGCTCTGGCACTCTTCCCTTTCACTTGCTGTATCAACCATCCTATCTCATGGTTCCAAGCTTTTGGACTATGTTGTACCTGGATCCAATCCAGAACCTCCTTACAAATTTTCCTAGTGTGAGGACATTCGAAAAAGAGATGATCGACGAATTCCTCTATGGGGCAAAAGCAGCAACCTTTATTATCAATCAAACCAAATTTATATAATCTGTCCTTGGTGAATAGTCTTCCATGACAGGTAAGCCAAATAATAAAACAAGCTCGCGGTCTCGCCGTTTTACCATACATCAAGTTCCTCCATTCCACCTTCTGATCGCACATTTGTAACTTCTTATAGACCTTACTCATATTGAAGTTGTTAGTATTCATGATATCCTCCCAATCATTCATATCATTGACACAGTTTCTTTGATCGAGGATCGCCTTCATGATCCAAGAGTAATTCGGTTTGATCTATATTTCCATTAGTTTTTTGTTCTTCAAGTAGTATGCTTGAATCCATCTTACCCAGAGAGAATCTGCTTTGCCACTTATATCCTAAAGAAGTCTAATCATATTGGTCTTGTTCCAAAGGTCTATATCAATTATATTCAGACCCCCATAGCTTTTAGGAGTACAGACCTTCTTCCACGCTACCGGTGCCTTACGGCTACCTTCGAAACCACCTGTCCATAAGAAAATTCGGCAAATAGATCCAATCTTATGGATCACACTTTTCGGGAAAGGGAAACATCATAACTAATAATTCGTGAGTGCAAACGCCACACTTTTTATCAGTTGCATTCTCCCTGCATACGTAACCATTCGAGCACTCCAATGTTTGATTTTTCCTACAATACGATCTATCAACGGCATGTAATGATGAATAGGCAATTTTTTTCCCGGTGACAGGCACCCCCGGGTATTTGAAGGGCAGCTGCCCTTCTTGGAAATTTGTAACTTTGGCAATCTCCTTCTTCATGTTGTTATCCATTCCAGCACAATAGATTTTGCATTTTTAAGAGTTAACTTTCAGCCCTGTGGCAAGAGAAAATTTCCTGAATGTTTGCATCATCATTTCCACCAAAATCTTGTCGCCACGGGAAAACATTAAGAGGTCGTCTGCAAAGCATAAATTGGTGATCTTCAGATTCTCACACTTAGGATGATAGTTCTAGTTGCTGTCTTTTTGCATCTTGTACAAGTAACGATTCAAGCATTCCATAACAATGACAAAAAGCATAGGTGAGATGGGGTCACCTTGTCTAAGTCCTCTCTTAGCCTCCATAATGTTCGTTCACATTGAACCTATATTATACAGTCGAAACAACAATCATTACCCAGTTTGTGAATTTTCTAGGAATACCAACCTCATTTAAAATACCTTCCAACGCTTTCCATTCAACTGTATCATATGCTTTTTGAATATCCATCTGCATCAAGCATCTTGGAGTATCTCCTTTCCTCTCATAGCCCTTAATCAGTTCATACGTTAGGAGTTATTTGTTTATTTTATCTAATTAATCATTAATACCAAAAAATAACAAAAATCACATTCTTCATAGCGAAAAAATAGCACATTCTCCATCAAATAGAAAAAAAAAAATAGCACACGTTCTCCCTAAATTATTTTATACCTATAAATTATTTTTATCTATTTATATATTATTTATTTATTTTATTAACTATTTAATAATTTTCCATCTAATTACTCGCTAATACCCCAAGAAAATCACATTCTCCCTAACAAAAAAAGCACATTCTCCATAAAATAGCAAAAAAAAATGCACACGTTCTCCATATATTATTTTGTACCTATTTATTTCTTATTTATTTATTTTAATAATGATTTTGCAAATAACAAAAATTACATTCTCCATAGAAGAAGAAAAAAGACACATTCTCCATCAAATACCAAAAAAATAGCAGACATTTATGCAAAAAGTTGCCACAATTAAACAAACTTTATAATTATTTATTATTATTATTTATCCTAATATATTAAAAATAGCTAACTAAATAGAATTAGTCAAACTTTAAAAACAAACTTAGCCGTTTTTAATAAATAATTTCAATTTTATAGGAAATTATAAAATAGTAAAAATTAAAATTAGTAAAAATTTCAATAATAAACTAGCCATTTTTTAATAAAAAATATTATCAATTCAAAAAAATAGAATTCACGTGTGATTTTGTTTTTATAATTTTTTACTGAATAACACCCACCTTCAAAAGTAATTTGTTGGATATTTTTCATAATATATATATATATATATATGGGGACGACTCAAGTGAGAACACTTGGTTATTATGAGAAATGAGAACAATGAATCACGGCCATTAGATTTGATTTTAATGGACTGGATTGGTTTCTCTTTCTGTGTTGATTTAAAATAAATATTACGGATCATGGAAAGAGAAACCAATCCAGTCCATTAAAATCAAATCTAATGGTCGTGATTCATTGTTCTCATTTCTCATATTATATTGTACCTATTTATTTCTTATTTATTTATTTTAATATAGGGAGCGTATCTGGTGAGAACTGATATCTATCGTGAGAACCGAGAACTATCCATATCAAACGTCAGATTAAATTAACGTTCAAGATTTAAAATTTCCAAAGAAAGTTCATCATAGCGAATTATTTACTATTATGCTTGGTATTTAAAAATTCTATAAAAAGAGATTTTTACCTAAAATATTCTTATTTCATGATTAAATCCTTATTAAAATATTTGTTATAATTATAATTAATATTTAGTAAGAACATTATAAGGACAAAATATAATTCAAATTTATCCAAATAATTTATTAAAACTTAAAATTATCTAAACTTTAAATATTTTCAAAACTAAAATAAAAATTCAGAAAAATAATATTAATTATATAATAATCCATAGCATAAATTGTTTACTCATCTTTCTAGTGAAAAAATTATGTTATTTAAATTTCCATAAAACCTTAATTCTTAAAAATATAATTTAATTAAAAAAACTATTTTACCGTTGTATCTTGAATTTTTATAATTATAATTAATATTAAGTTACAATATTATGAAGATAAAATATAAGTCAAATTTATCCATAAAATTTATTTAAAATTAAAATTATATAAATTTTAAATATTTTCAAAACTAAAATAAAAATACAGAAAAATAATATTAATTATATAATAATCAAAAGCATAAATTATTTACTCATCTTTCTAGTGAAAAAAATTATATTTAAAAAAATATGTTATATAAATTTCGATAAAAATCTTAACTCATTTAAAAATCTATTTTACTGTTGTATCTTGAATTTTATAGAATTATATTTTCCATAATTTATTTTGGTTAATAAGTGGTTATAGACTTAATTTTAAATAAAATTTGATAGTGAAATTATTATTGCAGTATCTTAGCGTGAGATATATATTGGCTTTTGTTAGTTTTAAATAATTGTTTTTTATCAAATAAAATTATATTTTTAATTATTGATTATTTAGATAATAAACTATGTAGTTGTTGTAAATTTGAACTTAATAATCTTTATTCTTTATTGTGATGATTAAGTAAATATAATTTTATAAAATGTGAAATACAATCTTATAATAGTTAATTTTTTTAAAGAAATTTACATAAAAATTTTATTTTAAAATAATTTTAATACTAGGAAGAGGAGTAAATAATTTAAGTTTTTGATTATTTTAAATTAGTATTATTTTTTCTAATTTTATTTTGGTATTTTTATTATAGTCATGAAAATTATTAATAGTTTAGATAATTTTAATTTTAAATAAAAATATTTATTACATTTAAATATTTTTATAATCATATTCTAACTAAATATTAAACATGTATGTAAAAAATATTATAACAATTTAATTATTAAATAAAAGTATTTTTGGTAAGAATATTATTTTATGGAGTTTTTAAATAATAAGCATAGTAGTAAATAATTCAGTAGGGTGATCTTTATATGGAATTTTTAAATCTTGAACGTTAATTAAATCTGACGTTTGATATGAATAGTTCTCGTTTCTCATAGAGATATCAGTTCTCACCAAATACGCTCCCTATATATAATAAAGCAATATTAGTATTTTGGCAAGTTTGCCAAGTGTCAACATATTAGACTATATGCTATTTTTATTTATTACTATATTAAGTAATGTTTCTATTAATATCAATACTTATTAATTTATTTTTTTAAAATAATACATTAATATGATATATTGTGACCACACAGTTTTCTTTGCAATTCTTCTTGGGGCATGCCAAAATTTCAAATTCTACAAATGACATTGAGAAATGAAAAGTCATTTGCATTTTTTATGTGAACTATTCATTTCTCTCTTGGCTCAATTATTCATATTAATAATATTAATCAATTATTTTAATTAATTTAATTGATTAAGCTTTTTATATTTTTGAATTTATTTTTAAAAAGATTTAATTATAGTTATCTAGATTTAAATATATAAAGATCAATTAGTAAGATCAATTATTTTAATCTATTATCAATATAATAAAGTAATGTTTATATAACCTATGTTTTGAATTGCTAATCCTGTTCAAGCGTGATATTTTGCATAGAAACAATGACAAATCCTTTCTCCTTCCATCATTTAATTTTGCCTGTCAAAGATTCTTAATAAAAAGCCACAATAGAACAACAACTTTTTAAAACAAGCAAACCCTAAGGTTTCATCTCCCTCTCCTCAACAAAACCATCTTCTTCCACCCTCCTCAATTCAAAACACAGATTCCGAACATATAGAACCAGAACCGGCCACCACGAAGCCCCTCCACGGTAACCCCCTTCTCTATCATTCTGTTATGGTTTTGTATTTTCTAGATTTAGCTTAATTTTATCTCAATTTGATAACTTTAGTGAGATTTTTTTAAAAAAATTTGTTTGATTTTTAGATGCAGAAGAAATGAGTTTTGGACCAAAGATAACATATGCTGCGGCAAAGGGAAATTAAGACGGAACAAAAATTATTTAAGTCGGAGGATTTGAGAAAGAGTTTATAAAAATTTTAGTGTTAGAGATGAAGAGAAGTTATTGAAAGCATCACATTGCTACTTATCAACAAATCCATCAAGAGCACTTATCCCCATATGTTTTTATAACAGTATGTTTTCATAACAGAATGTTATCACAGAACTTTTCATAACTGAATTTTGTCAAGCTAAAGGTTTGGATTAGTAATACGACAAACCATCTCCTATGTTTGAAAGTGCTTGGCATATGCTCAAAGGTATTATGGTTGCTAAATTTTTGAGGAGCTGTTTGCAAATAATTTTCAAGAGTTGGGATTGTTCGGATTGGCATGAGTTGAAACATATATTTATTTTACTATTATCTCAAGCTTATTATCAAAAGGAAATTCCGGTTCAGTTTTTAAACGGTTGAATGTTGTAAGGTGACGATTTGAGTATGTTTCGTGCTCAATCTTAATTCAAAATTTCATTGCTTTTAAAAAAAAAACCAAAAGGAAATATAGCTACAAATAGGAATAATTATAATTAAATTATCATTTATTAGATTTAATTAATATATAGAATATTAACTACAATTACTATAAAAGTTCATTCTAATAATTGTATTTCATTTTAGATTGTTTTGTTACTTAGTAGTATTATTTAAAAAATTTCTAATTATTCAAATTCTCCAAATAGTATGATTGTCAATTCAAGTATATTCACATTATTATTATTATTATTATTATTATTATTATTATTATTATTATTATTATTATTATTATTATTATTATTATTATTATTATTATTATTATTATTATGATACTTGGTTTTTTCTTTATATTTTTTTACAGGGGGTATTATGATACTTGTCATTATATCATTTTTTTAAAGATTTTGTTAGGGGTTCCAAAATATAACTTTTTACATTCCAAGATTTGTGTTCCAAAATTTATCTTACACAATCTCTTCATTCCAACAAAAAAAATAGATACATAGAATCACACAAGTATTACTACATACACCGATTAAAAACTTTGATTTTTTAAAAATATTATTTTAATTTATTTATAATTAAAAATCAAAATTTAGTAAATAAATAATTTATAAAATAAAATACGGGGATAGTAAATCATTAAAAAATAAATATATGCTTTTAATTAGGTGAATTAAATCGAAAAATAATCAAGGTATTTAGGTGAATTAAATCAAAAAATAATTAAGGTATTTAATTAGTGAGATGTTAATACATGTTTAATTGTAATCTTATGTATTTATAAATTTTAAAGATACTTTGTAGTTTATACGTGATCCCTATACTAATAAAGATATTAATATTAATTAATATCTATAAATGTTTCTATGTGATATTATATTATTAAAATTTTTAAAGAATCACATTCTTGGTTGATATAAAATAGAAGTATTTATATTAAAAAATATAATAAAAATACATGTTTTAATAAAAAAAATATGAGACAATTATGATTGATAAATACGTACCTTTCTAATGAAAAAACACAATTTTTTCTTTTTAAATGACCTATATTAATTTTAATTACCATTATTATTGTTACATTCATATCTCTATTAATCTAATTAAAACTATTATATGGTTATTTAA
Organism: Vicia villosa; assembly: GCF_029867415.1. Lineage (NCBI taxonomy): Eukaryota > Viridiplantae > Streptophyta > Magnoliopsida > Fabales > Fabaceae > Vicia > Vicia villosa. Next base: position 21,638,446 of record NC_081181.1, on the reverse strand, counting down.
AATTTTGTATTTACATTTCCTAAAAATTCATATTTCCTCCAACTCACGTGTCCTTTTTTTATATGGTTATTCAAACACGAGAAAATATATTATTTTTTAATTATTTATGTTACTAATATTTTTATTTTGAAATTATTTTTAATTAAAAAAAAATATTTTTAAAGATAATATATGAAAAAGCGAGCTATATATTATTGATGTAATCATTTCACTAATTCTTAACATCGTAATTTATAAATTAGAAAATTGTTTTATAGTTAAATAAATTAAATCATTAAATAATACAAATATATCTATTAATAATAAATATTTTATTATTTAAAGAATTTTTTATATATACTACTAATAACAAATCCATATTATAATAAATTATAATGTTATTATAACATTATTTGTAGATTATAAGTAGTTCTAAAATATATTTTTTTTACTTAGAAATTTTAACCCGTGCCTCGCACGGGTCTAAATACTAGTATATATATATATATATATATATATATATATATATATATATATATATATATATATATATATATATATATATATATATATATATATATATATATATATATATATATATATATATATATATATATATATATATATATATATATATATATATATAGGGGACGACTCAAGTGAGAACACTTGGTTATTATGAGAAATGAGAACAATGAATCACGACCATTAAATTTTGATTTTGTTGATTTTAATGGACTGGATTGGTTTCTCTTTCTATGTTGATTTAAAATAAATACTAAGAATCATAGAAAGAGAAACCAATCCAGTCCATTAAAATCAACAAAATCAAAATTTAATGATCGTGATTCATTGTTCTCATTTCTCATAATAACCAAGTGTTCTCACTTGAGTCGTCCCCATATATATATATATATATATATATATATATATATATATATATATATATATATATATATATATATATATATATATATATATATATATATATATATATATATATATATATATATATAGGGCATATCATATGAGAATGACTTTTTTATATGAGAATGAATCCGAATCATTGAATTTTAAAATAAATGGTGGAGATTATGTGTGAATCTTTTTTTTCTCTCTCCTGTATCTTGAAATAAATGAAGTAGGAGAGAGAAAAAAGATTCAATCATAATCTCCACCATTTATTTTAAAATCCAATGGTTCGGATTCATTCTCATATTCTCATATAAATATGTCATTATCATATGATATGCCCTATATATATATATATATATATATATATATATATATATATATATATATATATATATATATATATATATATATATATATATATATATATATATATATATTATGAAAAATATCCAACAAATTACTTTTGAAGGTGGGTGTTTTTCAGTAAAAAATTATAAAAACAAAATCACACGTGAATTCTATTTTTTTGAATTGATAATATTTTTTATTAAAAAATGGCTAGTTTATTATTGAAATTTTTACTAATTTTAATTTTTGCTATTTTATATTTTCCTATAAAATTGAAATTATTTATTAAAAACGGCTAAGTTTGTTTTTAAAGTTTGACTAATTCTATTTAGTTAGCTATTTTTAATATATTAGGATAAATAATAATAATAATAAATAATTATAAAGTTTGTTTAATTGTGGCAACTTTTTGCACAAATGTCTGCTATTTTTTTGGTATTTGATGGAGAATGTGTCTTTTTTTTTTCTTCTATGGAGAATGTAATTTTTGTTATTTGCAAAATCATTATTAAAATAAATAAATAGGTACAATATAATATATGGAGAATATAATATATGGAGAACGTGTGCAATTTTTTTTGCTATTTTATGGAGAATGTGCTTTTTTTTAGGGAGAATGTGATTTTCTTGGGGTATTAGCGAGTAATTAGATGGAAAATTATTAAATAGTTAATAAAATAAATAAATAATATATAAATAGATAAAAATAATTTATAGGTATAAAATAATTTAGGGAGAACGTGTGCTATTTTTTTTTTTTTTGCTATTTGATGGAGAATGTGCTATTTTTTCGCTATGAAGAATGTGATTTTTGTTATTTTTTGGTATTAATGATTAATTAGATAAAATAAACAAATAACTCCTAACGTATGAACTGATTAAGGGCTATGAGAGGAAAGGAGATACTCCAAGATGCTTGATGTAGATGGATATTCAAAAAGCATATGACACAGTTGAATGGAAAGCGTTGGAAGGTATTTTAAATAAGGTTGGTATTCCTAGAAAATTCACAAACTGGGTAATGATTGTTGTTTCGACTGTATAATATAGGTTCAATGTGAACGAACATTATGGAGGCTAAGAGAGGACTTAGACAAGGTGACCCCATCTCACCTATGCTTTTTGTCATTGTTATGGAATGCTTGAATCGTTACTTGTACAAGATGCAAAAAGACAGCAACTAGAACTATCATCCTAAGTGTGAGAATCTGAAGATCACCAATGGTTATCATTTATTCCTCCTATCTCCTATTTTAAAAACCCTCCTACTTGATACATCCCCCACACACACATATATATATATTGAGAAATATTATATTTTAAGAAAATTCAAAAAAGAGAATTCACAAATGCCTTTGTTTAAATAAATTATAGGCTAAATGACAATTTTGATCCTCTATTTTGGTCAATTTGTGAAATCAATCCCTCTATTTTATTTTTAAACAGTTTTGATCTCTCATTTTATTTTTTACTCAAAAAATTGATGATTTGTAATATCTTTTAATGATTTGGCACAACGACGCTGACATTTACCATTCCACTTGTATATATTTTTTCCATGTAATTTTTTAATTTTTTTTAACTTAAAATTTAAAAAAAACATATAAAATAAGAATTTAATTGCTATGCATTTTCAGCGTAAAATTTTTTACACTATCAATGAATCACAACCACTCAATTATAATATTTAAAAAAATTAAAATAAAAATCAAACACTTCCAACAAATTAACGGTTATGATTCACTGAGAGTATAAAACTTCTTTACACCGTCAGTGTATTCCAATTAAATTCATAAAATAATTTTATTAATTTATATAAATCTAAACTAATAATCCCTAATCTCACCCTCTATTTCTGGGTACCATCGTTTTCCATTTTCATTATGCATGTGTAATGTGTTGCGTCTAATCTTTCTCAAAATTTTGTCTAATCTTTCTTAAAGTTTAAACCACTCATCTTGAAATTAATCAATTTCAATATCACCACACATGTTTCTATTCTGACCTTTCACCTTCATTTATCTTCTTGACAACAACTTCCTCATTTTTTTAACACTTCTAGCAGCTCCTTGAACATCACACAAACCTTTCAAATCTCTAGACAAACAAGGATTACAAAGAACACAACTCCTTAAATATTCTTAACTACAAGAGTTGGAATATCTCTAAAAATTATATTGTAAAGCAAAATTAGTTGGAACTTAGGAATTAATAACAAATCAATTTCCTATGTTTTCACCAAATCCAAAAATAAAGTAGCTTACACTCTTCATCTGAAATATAGAGAATTGAAACTTCTGATTTTTACGCATAAAGCTTCCTTTTCCTATTTTTTCTGCTGAAATCTTAACTTTCCTTTTTTTATTGATAGTTGAAATTTGGGTAATTTTTATTTGGGATTTAATGTGAAAATGAAAGAGAAAAAAAATAGAAGATAGTAAATATAAGAAAGAGAATATTATAAATGTCAGGATGGGTGATGGGGCTTTGGCTAATATGCATAAGGATTTTACTTATGCACCATGCATAAGCCTACATAAGCCATTGGATTATGTTTTTAATCTAGTATTGAGTGATGAGTATTGAGTATTGAATAATAACAATTGATGTCTAGAATTTGATCCAATGATCCAAGGGTCCATAATAATCTATGCATGGTGCATAGATTTTTATCTATGCACAGTAACTACACCCGGGTGATGGAAGATGAAGATCTTTTTGCATGTGTTCATGAGATTTTCTGGTTTGCTCATAAATCTTATGAAGAAGATGATATACTTTCATTCAATTTTAATTATATATTTTGTTTGTTTTTTATATTTATGAATTTTGGTATTTTTCTTCTATTTTGTAATAAAAAATACATGTCATTCGTTAATATAGAGTTTGATTGTGACTCATCAAGAAATAATGTGACACATTGTCAAAAATTAACACATCATTAAATTTGAGTCTACATGTTTAAGAGGAGAACAAAATTAGAGGTGGCAAAACGGTTCCGGCCCGCGGAAAAAGCACGTTTGACCCGTATTGTTTTTGGGGCGGGGCAAGGTTTTAGACCGGCTCTCTTTAATGTGTTTGTCTCGTCCCGTCTCGTTTTTTTTTTGAACCTTTGTGGGCATGAACTTTTTCATACAATTTTATTATTTTTAGGCCTAAAAGGTTCAATACTAGCGGGCTTTCTCCGCCCTCATTTTTTGCAGGAAACAAAATTTTAGACCCGCACTCTTTACTATGCTTGTCCACCCCATTTTTTCGTGAGCTTTTGCGGGGCGGGCCTAAACGGGACGGACATGCTGTTGCACCCCAAAATTTGCCCTCTTCCTATGTGCTATAAGTTATCAAAAACGTTTATTTCGTCTTTCGAAAAGTAAGAGAAAAAAAGAGTTTCATTGAAGATGCGGTTGATTTGAATTTGTTCATTGAGACTTGAGGTAGATTTAAGTTCAAGGATAATCAAAGTGAATTAAAGTCCTTAACATTTGTGTGAGATTTCTTGGTATACAAGTTAAAAGGAACAATTCAAGATTATCGAAGTGCAAACATATAAAGTTCGAGTTTCAGCCTTATTCATCCAAAGATTCAAAGATCATTCAATTACTTCGATGATCCATTCAAGTGTCTCTTCCACTACAACTTATTGGTGGACTGTGCTATAGGTCATTGAACAATTTTTTTCTTTGTTATCAAGTTATGGTTTGAGTTACTATTGAAGGATAAGCGCAAATGTCGGTTTTAACTGCAAGCATTGAAATAAATGGCATGATTCGGTTTTGAAAAAGGTTTATCCATTATGAATTTACAAGTTTCATCAATTACATACAACCTCCATCCAAAGAATACATTACCATATCATTACATCACAAACTCATTACAAAATTACAACAAAGCAGAATTCTGCAAGAGACCATGACACCAAGCTAGCATTCATAAAATCGAGTCGGTCATTCATTAACAAAGCAACACATTACTGCATAAGAAAACGATCTCGAACCAATTCCGCAGCTAACTTCAAATCAAAACTGAACCAGCTGCATAATTTGGAAGAAAAGAAGAAAATTTTGCAGCAACTTGCAGCTAACAATTAAACCGATCCGGTTCTCGCGGTACACCATAAACCGGTTCAGACCTGCAGTTTCCACACAAAATTCAGTCTGGCACTCACAAGTAAACGGTAGCAGCCAAAAAGAAAAAACCATGGGACGGTTCACTAGGAGTCATAACAGAAAAGAGCAGAAGAAAATTTCAAAAAGAAAGAAAAGAAACTGAGAAGAAAAAAAAGATAACAGATTCACGTAACAAACTTTCCAGGATCATCTCAATTCTCCATCATCGATTTTTTGATTCACCATAAAATCATCTTCATCATCTTCATCCTCTCTCAACCAAATGTCCTCAATTCACCTTTTGAATCAAATCATCATCATCGCCATGAAAAATTCACAGAAAAATCTTCAATACCTTCTGAACCGCACAGCATCTTCAACAAGCATCGACCGACATTCAATCGTCAACAACATCTCTGCACTCAGCAAGAATCTGCAGAATAAAAAACTCTGAAGTTCATCATCTTCTCCATCGAACCATAAACAGTCTCAAGGATGTACTCGTCTTCGCATCTCAACCCATCAATCTTCATCTCTTTCAATTCAATCTTCATTCAGCCTTTTCTTCGATCACCATAATCGCTTCTCAAATCTTCAATAAACATTGGACCTTCATCATCTCCATAATAGAAAATAAGAAGGCACACAATAGATCAGAAAAGCGAGCGCAACAGAAGCAGAAAAGAATAACAAGAAACTCACCTCATATCATAAAAAAATGATAGCTCTCGATTCATTCAGATTCAACTTCCTCCTTCAATCTTCTTCTGCAATCTCTCTGAATTCACGCTTCAAACGTACATGTTGCATCTCTTGTCGATCACCACTTTCGGTAATCATCAACAAACTCCAACAATCTGTAATCATTCAATAACAACTTCATCATCGCACCAATCTCAGAGCAAGGAGCTTCAACATTTCGAAGCTTCATCATCTTCGCAAGAGCATCACACCTTCATCACTGTACACAACATCAACAGGGTTGCATCATCTGCAACAAGAAATGCACAATGAATCAAAAATAAATATAGAGCAGAAGGAGGTCGCAGAGATGAAGCTTTGGTTTCGTTTTGATACTCACGGTGGCGGACGACGAATCCTCATCGGAGCAAATCATTCTCCGGCCGCAGCACTGTTACGCGAGGATGATAGAATTGAATCGGAGAGGAGACGAAATCAGAATCGTGAAAGATGAGAGGCTGAGATATGAGAGCAAAACGGAGAAGGAGACTCCGCCGTCGCCGTCGCGTCTGTGAGGGAGGCGCCGTGCACGAGCTTACACGAAAAGGAGAGGAAGGAGATCTCAATCGTCACAAACAAGTAACCTAATTCCCCTTTTGATCAGTGTATTTTGATACACGATCCTCTATGTTTATAATTTTACATTTCCGTGTTTTATTTTGGTTATTTTTCCCTTTTAATGTGTTTTTATAATTTAGTTTATTTTTATACTTATTTGATTTTCGTACTTAATTTTCAGCTTTAGCAGCTTTCACGAAAACGATCATAACTGGAGTTTCAGGAATCCGATTGAGGCGTTCTAATAATCTCCGGAAATCTAAGAGAGAGAGCTACGACTTTCATGTTGGAGTCGAAGTCAGATTCGGAACCTATAATTCCCATATTTTCGTTTGAAGCTGCAACACTATTTTATTTTCAGTTTTTGGATCGTTAAGTAGTGGCGGGGTTCTGGATGTTTTTGACCCAGTTGGGTTATTATGATCCGAATTTCCTTTTGTCTTCTCTTGAGCTAGGTCTGGCCGTACAGCAGACTATTCACTTTTACTTTTCACGAAATAATTTTCAAAGCTTGGTACGAATGATGAGGAACTAATCCCCGAAGGCAATTTCTGCTGGTTACGGTTTCCAATACTTTGAGGTTTTTAATCTTTAATCCAATTTCTTCTCCCTTTCGATATTAATCTATATGTCTTGTTTGCTTAATTCGAGTTGTATAGAATATTATTGATTTATACCGATTGATTGATGTTCCTTTACCTTTATCGTATTTTATCGTTGCTTAATCGTTAAACTACGTAAGTTAGAATCACGTTTGCTTAATTCGTGATTGCGCTGATCCGTTTGCTTAATTCGGAAAATAGGAATGAAATCTTATAATATCAAGTTCGCTTGTTATTTGGTGTTGTAATCGGTAAGGGAATAGAATCTGGTTAGGGGATTGAAGTTTATTGAACCAGTGATAAGTTGGTAACCGAATCAGTAGAATTGTCGTTTTAGCTTATTTACATAATCTCTTATTTGCTCTATTGTTCATAAATCGATCTAAAACCATAAACCCCAATTTTATTTATATTAGTTAATAACAAAACAAGAATCCTTGTGATACGACTCGAATCATTGTCGCTATACTACAATTTTTACAAAACACTTGTTTTTGATTCGTGCGCGACAGCGGATCAAATTGGCGCCGTTGTCGGGGATTCTTGTTATTATTAATCGTTTTTAGAGTCATAGGTTTAGTGTTCTCGCGTTTAGGACGTAGTTTCCTCACGGTTTTGGCCAATCCGCGTTTAGAGTCGAAAAATTCAGTTTTTGGAAAATTGTGTTCGATTGTAAAACTTTTTTTGCTTACTGGGAGCAGAAAAATTGTGCGATCAATACTCCCTTTTCTTACTCCAAATTCATCGTTTTTCTATTTTTAATGAATTTTTTACTGTTTTCATAGAGTCAAAAAAATCCAAAAAAATTCCCAAAATTCTTATTTGTCTTAATTAGATTAAATTTCGTGCTTTTGTATTTTTTTTGAATTTATTTTAATCATATTTGTTCTTTCGTGTAAAAAAAAATGGGAGACTCATTGGATCAGTTGGCTTATCTTATTAATTTGATGGAAGTAAGAGAATATCAATCGTGCTATCAAAATCATATTCCACTTGCGATTTGCAATATTTGTTCTTCAAATTTTCATGGTAATGATGCGTGTCCTATGTTGTTAGATACTAATTTTTATGGTGAGGCCCAAATGGTAGGTGATTTTCAAGGACAATACTCATACACTGAAGAGCAGCCTATTTGGTCATATCAACAATTTCAACAAAATACATCATTGAAAGCTGACACACAATCATATTTGGAAGAAATTATTAAGGAAATGGCTGAAAATAATAAGCGAATGACTGAAAATAATTTGCAATTTCAACAACATATGCAATCTATGTTTCCAGTTAAAAAAGTCCAAGGTGAACAAATAATCTCAAGTGTCCATCAAATTCAAGAGAACGTGATGTTTCATGATGATGTACAACCTATTGCATCATTAGAGTTAACACGATGTGATACCAGCCTTGATGAATTTCCAGGTGAGCCCATTAAAACAGTGTTTGTTTCATATGATGAACTCATGGTAAGAAACAAACATTCAAGTGAATGCATGAAAGAGATTATGCCACAAAATTTCTTGAAATCTGATTTGGATGAATTATATACTTCTCTTGAAGTAGATAACTCTCTTGAAATTTTTGCTTGTGAATGTGGTGTTTGTAATGTTTGTCTTGAGATCAGAGCAGCCATTTTAGGTGAAGATAGGTTGATGCCGACAACCACTTGTGCAAAAATTCTAGCAAATTCAACAACTCTTGAATTTGCAACAAAAAATGTGGATTTTCGCCATAAGCAACCATTGTCCATAGCAGAATTTTTTTTGGTGGAAACTCTAATTAAGCCAAACAACATGGAGTTATCTTTCACCATTTGTGCATCTCTTCCACCTATTTTATCTGACTCACAAGTTAAATATGGATTTTCTGTTTTTCACACTTTTGTTATTGCAGGTTTACCATATGTGCAGACTATTCCTCCTAAGCCACCAGATTTTTATTTACTAATATCCAAGTTCACTTGCTATTTACTTTTTCCTATTTCATGTGTTCGTAGTGCAGAAAGGCCTCCACCAAAACCACCAGACATGAAAGCTACATTCTACCTTAACCCCTCGGGTGTGTTCTTTCCTTTCTCTCACTCTTATTTTATATTTATGTTCTTTCATTGAGGACAATGCATGTTTTAAGTGTGGGGGAAGGAATAATTTATTTTCTTTGTTTTTGTTATTTGTTTTTTTCCTTTGTTTTCGTTCTTAAAAAAGCATCTTTTTGAAAGTTTTAGGCTATAGACTGATTTGAGTCGAGTTTGCGGAGACTTGGGAAAAATTCACAAGATCGGTATCATTTTAACACCATAAGTCTCATGCATATGCAAATTGATTTGAATTTTTTATCATGTTTTAGCCTTAAATTCTCATTCTCTGACAGCTCTTGAGTAGTTTATTTCAGCAGTCGGCACCATCTCTCACACACTTTACGCAGGGAAGCCGATGAATATAAGTGAGTGTTCCGGAAAAAAAAAAGAAAAAAAAAAGAGAAAGGTAATGCACCTTCTAAGTTTGGTGACCTTCACCCGGTCACTTAACCCAATGGTTGTGGAACCAAAAAAAAAAGATTTCAAGACTCTTTGTTAGTTGGTTCAGCGGTTTCTGATGCTGAACTTGGTAGGGAGGATTACGGTCTGATCCCCCACAACTACAACTGAGTAAACAAAGGGCTATGCCACGTAAGTACCAGAACCCCGTGCCGAAAAGGATCAGAGTCACTAACCGGTCGTCTTGCTATAAGTGTGTGGAGATAACGGGCTTAATGTGATTGCGCCTGAATGAAAAAGAGCAAAAAGGATGAGTAAGTTAGGCTATGGTATAATAATATGATTTGAATTGGTTTGTGTATTTAGGAGACTTATGTCTGCATAACTGTGGTTAGTGTTCTTACGATGTCCTTAGTGTGCAATATCAGTACCTATCGATGCAAACTTAACCGAAGATGAGTTGTAGCCTAGGATGAGTAACTAATGATGTATTTGTGCGTTCCTTATTTTGTTGTTCAGTTTGCTCTGAGTGCAAAAGTTCAAGTGTGGGGGAATTTGATCAGTGTATTTTGATACACGATCCTCTATGTTTATACTTTTACATTTCCGTGTTTTATTTTGGTTATTTTCCCCTTTTAATGTGTTTTTATAATTTAGTTTATTTTTATACTTATTTGATTTTCGTACTTAATTTTCAGCTTTAGCAGCTTTCACGAAAACGATCATAACTGGAGTTTCAGGAATCCGATTGAGGCGTTCTAATAATCGCCGGAAAGCTAAGAGAGAGAGCTATGACTTTCATGTTGGAGTCGAAGTCAGATTTGGAACCTATTATTCCCAGATTTTCGTTTGAAGCTGCAACACTATTTTATTTTCAGTTTTTGGATCGTTAAGTAGTGGGCCGGGTTCTGGATGTTTTTGACCCAGTTGGGTTATTATGATCCGAATTTCCTTTTGTCTTCTCTTGAGCTAGGTCTGGCCGTACAACAGACTATTCACTTTTAATTTTCACGAAATAATTTTCAAAGCTTGGTACGAATGATGAGGAACTAATCCCCGAAGGCAATTTCTGCTGGTTACGGTTTCCAATACTTTGAGGTTTTTAATCTTTAATCCAATTTCTTCTCCCTTTCGATATTAATCTATATGTCTTGTTTGCTTAATTCGAGTTGTATAGAATATTATTAATTTATACCGATTGATTGATGTTCCTTTACCTTTATCGTATTTTATCGTTGCTTAATCGTTAAACTACGTAAGTTAGAATCACGTTTGCTTAATTCGTGATTGCGCTGATCCGTTTGCTTAATTCGGAAAATAGGAATGAAATCTTATAATATCAAGTTCGCTTGTTATTTGGTGTTGTAACCGGTAAGGGAATAGAATCCGCTTAGGGGATTGAAGTTTATTGAACTAGTGATAAGTTGGTAACCGAATCAGTAGAATTGTCGTTTTAGATTATTTACATAATCTCTTATTTGCTCTATTGTTCATAAATCGATCTAAAACCATAAACCCCAATTTTATTTATATTAGTTAATAACAAAACAAGAATCCTTGTGACTCGAGTCATTGTCGCTATACTACAGTTTTTACAAAACACTTGTTTTTGATTTGTGCGCGACAGCGAATCACCTTTTCATTTAATCTTTTCATTAACATTGCTTTAACTGATTTCATTAGCATTAATTGGAATTAAGCACTGAGATTTGATTTGTGATTAAGGAAAAATCTGAATAATAACTTGGATCAATTTTGGACTTAGAAGAATCTGAAAATCTGATGGATTATAATCTAGATTGGGCCTACGAAATTGTTCATCTCACCCCATTTCTGGCCCAGCGTAATGCTAATTTTTGGCCTGAATTCAAAACTGTGACAAAATTAGTTTTTCAGGGCCAAAACCTCTTGGGCCTGCGCCCTTGCTTCTGCCACCACCGTTTTCAGCTTTCACCCCCTGTTTCACATAATTTCTCTTTAGAATTAGGATTGTTTTGTTTTTTATCATAATAATAATGTCATAAAAACAATTTCACTTTGTTAGTTTTTTTTAGCATTTATAAAAATGAATAAAAACATGTATTATTTTCTTGTTAGAATTTAAATGTTTTGTTTCATAGTGTAGTTATAATTCTTTGATAAAATGACATAAAAACAGTTACATTTGCTAGACTTTTGCATTATAAAAAAATGAATAAAAACATGTATTATTTTGCTTGTTAGAATTTAAATGTTTTGTTATATAGTTTAGTTTTTATCGTTTTAACCGTTTCAGTGTACCTTTTGATTTATAAATACTTGCTTTGGTTTCCATATTACTTGTGTACATATTTGACTAACATTTGAGTGCTATTTTTGGTTGTTATCTTACTTTCGCTCGATTTATGTTTAAAAAGTGTGTTAATGTCAAATTTCTCAATTCGTTATCCTTTTTCGGTATAAAGCACCTACACAATTCCGATTGCGATGTTTGTTATCTCTAACTTGTGTGCTAGTGTGCAAGGCTTTTGGATAGTCACCGATCGGCGCTTATTACTTGAGTGTTCCGCTTTATTTGCGGGACACGATTCCATTCACTCGCTTTGTGTTCTCGTCCTGGAGACACGTTCCTATTACTTTATATCTGCTTGTTTGGTTTGCTTGTTCCTCTTGCAGGTGTATTGTGATTATATTCGACGCGCATGTCGACCTTTGTGTGCTTTCATGGCTAATCGGCGTGCTGACTATTTGCTTGTGCTTTGCTAGCTCGCTCGCGGGATCCTTAGTTTCCTTGCTTCTCGTCACTACAGTTTACGGATCATCATCCGTTTGATATTGATCCCGTTTCATTTTATTTTTCTTGCACTTTATCACTTTCTCGCATCATTCTTTAACATGAGAAGTAGGATTTAGACATTCATCTGGCCAAGCCCTCGAAAGAGGCTCTGTTTTTGTTGGTGTGTTTATATTTGTGCTTTGTGGCCGGGAGTCACGGTGTAATAAGTCCTAGATGGCACTCCGTTAAGTCCTCATGGAAGGCATGCGAAAAGGGTTAGCAATCAACCCCCGCCTAGTCTCATCGAGTCCGTTCGGTATGCACACGCTACGTGTTGCTTGCTTCTGAACCAGCACAAGATCTTGTTATCGAGTAAGTCAGGAAAAGGGTTCATGCAATCGGACCCCCGCATTTCCTATAGCTCACATTGATCGATGTTGACGCTCGGTGTACGCATGCACTGTTTTCCTTTCAGACCCGCGACGGCTTGGTTGCTGAGAGGGACTCGCTCCTCTTGTCTATGGCCCGATCATTTTCGCGAGGTCTAATGCTTGGTTGACTCCGGTGATTCGCTCCCCTTGGCTATGGCGGGACCGCTTTTCTACCTTTCGGCCAGTGCAGTTGGTTTGTTTGCTTTACGAGCGGAGCTCGTTTGTGTGATATACTTGTTTGCCTTCCCTTTTCCTCGTAGGTTGCTAGTTTAGTTTAGACTTGTACCCTTTGTATGATAACATTAGGTAGCAAGCTTCCCCCCTTAGCTTAGGTTTTCCTCATGCATTCTTTAAAACACAAACCACACTCTTTGATTTTCTTTTCTTAAGAGCTTGTTATTTCCGCTCCATTCCCAAGCATAAGTCTCCAAAAGTCGAGCAGCGGAGTGCGAATGTAACTCGTTCACCTAAAAAACACAAAACAAACAGAAACTAGTTAGCCGAGCTACGGTACCTCTGATTCCTCAAAAAGGATACGTAGGCAGCGGGGTAGGGCCCTTGCGAGTATAATCCTTTCTTTTCCCTACATTCTGCATTCATTTTAGTCCAGATAGGCGTAGATTTGTTACACACCCATAATTTTAGACACAGGCGTGGATCCCATCGAGTACGATGGGCGCGAGGGGTGCTAACACCTTCCCCTCGCGTAACCGACTCCCTTACCCTTTTTCTCTAGTCGTGAGACCGTTGTTTTTTTTTGTGGTTTGCTGGCATTCCCTTCCTTTTTAGGATAAATATGTTAGTGGCGACTCTGTCAATTTTCGCGGTAGCGACACATGCCCGTTTGCCACGCCTAATCAAAACTGTTTAAAAAATAAATAAGAGTACTGATTTCATGAATAGGGCAAAATAGGAAGACTAAAACTGTAATTTAACCTGAAGTGAAAAACATCCCCTTCCAAAATAAATTGTTGACTATTTCAATTCAAAATTAGGCACATATATTTAAGTTGGTTATTATATTCCTCATATCATGACTTAAAATAAACAAAATCATAACAAACTTCAATTTAAAAATTTGGTCTATTAATATTTGATATAACAATCTTATTTTCTTTTACATATTAGCAAGAAAGTTTCTCATATTTTTTTTAGCTAATAACATACTTTTATCTATCAACTATGAATCATATATATCCAATTAAATCAATTTATTATTATTACTATATTTATTTTAATTCTATTAAAAAAATGGTTTTCATCCATATTCTCTTTCATGATGCCACGTTTTCTTAAGCAAAATCAAGTTGTTGCTTCTAATTTTGTAACTACACACCGATGATAACACTTTCTTGCTAAAAAAGTAATATTTTAAAAATAAAAATTGTACAACACACACAGTTGTGTTGTTGTGGCTTCTAGTTTTGTAACTACACACTCATGATAACACTTTCTTGTAAAAAAATAACATTTTAAAAATAAAATAAAAAATAGTACAGCACACACAGTTGTGTTGTGTTTACTTAGTCTTTCAACTTCTCACTGATTCAACAATATAACTCTTTAAACACAAAAAAAAAGTTTTTTGGTTGAAACATTTCATTTTTCTATCTAGATGGAAAATAATAGTAAAAGAAGACGGAAGGATGGTGAAGAAGCTTCCGAAATGTCAATTACATCTCCAATGTCTACTAAAAAAGTTGATCATAAGCATCCGACCACCAAAAAACATGCAAATCCTATAATAAATTTGACATCAGAAAAGTATGTATTGTGTGAGCATATTTTCATCTTTTTATTACGAAAATGAATTCCGTATGTATTGTGTGAACATATTTTCACTGACACTAACTTCATAAATGGGATGTATAACCTCTTTTTATACAACTTAATTCATAGCAATCAACAACATGATCAACCATCTAAAGCGAATACGGAATATGATTGGAATCCTAACTTATTCAATCCTACCAAAGATTTTCATTATTATGATAATGAGGTAAGATTTTTGCTTATTACATTTTATTAGAACTTCGTATATTTCTTTTTAGAAGCATTTTTTATTATTATTTGGTTTAAGTAATTTTAAATGTCAGGAATTAACTCAAAGGGTAACAAGTTTTGAGACAGTACTTCAAAGCATAATAAAATCAATAGATGAATTGAAGAAGATTGTAAATACAAAATCTTGTATATACAATGCACCTTCATCTAGCATTTCATCTGACAAAACTTTGGAGGAAATTTTAAAAAATTGTGTGAAGAAAAAATCATATGACATAAAGATGACAAAGAACGTAAAAAAACCATCCCTAAGAGAAGTGTTCAGAAATTGTTCCCTATAAAATCCAAAGAAAAAATAGATAACACACCTCCTATTGTAGTAGCCAAGACATCAACAGGATACACATTCCCATCAAAAAAGGAAAAAGAAAAACACAATTCAATTTAGTTGGGTCTTCTATTCCAAAGGTATTAATCTGTTGTGATTGATGTGTATTTAGTTGTATATTCATAAATTTATTATTATTTACATGCTATTTTTTTTAATTTAATATTTTCATTTAGTGGTTGGCTACTTGGCTTTAATGTTTCGACCAAAGAAAAAACAGAGTTAAATGAAGAAGAATGTAACTTAGCAATTTACATCTCCGGTTGTCCGCTTAATCAAAAAATGGATAAGTTAGTCATTTTTTTCATTGTTCTATTGTTTTTATAATTTTCACAATGTTATAATTTGTCTACTTATTCGTATCCATCTTTTTTTTTTGTAGGAATGAGATTATGGTTAATGCAAATTCATGGTATCACGCAACAAGGAGTTTGCTATTAGATTTGAATCCAAAAAAATGATTTACCAAGAAGTAAAAATAAATATGAATTTACATTAAGTTATTAACTATATTTGTTAAAGATTATAACATTAATTTATTAACTATATTTCAGATAATAGACTTGGTCGCATGCATGGTGACTTATGATGCGAGAAAGGAAACGCGTCACCCAGAAAAATTGGTTTCTGCCATCTTATGTAGCAGTAATTTATTTATGCTAACTGTTTTTTTTTTTTAAATTTATGTCCCTATGTTCTTATTCTTGTTTAAACTTATCTATCTATTTAGCAATATGTGTTATCATGGAATTCTCCAATACAAAAAAAAAATGAAGAACTATAGGAAACAATTTATGGGGAATGCTGATATGATTTCAAAGGTAATTGATTTATATATATATATATATATAATAATAATAATAATAATAATAATAAGAATTTATTTATTGTTTACATGATTATGAAACTAATGTTTGAAAATCTTCAGATATTTATACTGGTCCATGATATGGATAATCTCCATTGGTTCTTGTTGGTAATTGATTTCGTGTCTCAAGAATTGATATATCTGGACTCTTACCAAAGCTCTTCCGTAGGAGAGAATGATTATAAGATTGAAGTATGAAACTTTTATATAACACTAATTATTATTTTTTATTTCTTTACATTATTATGTGAAATTTTTCACAACGACTTTTTTAAAATTATGCTAACAGTTGGATGAAGGGTCGAGACTAAAAATTGCACTGCAACTGGCACTACGTCCTTTTAACAACAAAAGAGATTTAATATTTAAAAATTGATTGACACACAAACAAGACTTTATGAAAGGAACCGATGCTAAGTAGAATAAATGAAATTATCTGTAGTATTCTTAAATGATTAATTTTTGCAATTATATTTTTACTATGTTATTGATTGATGTGAACAATATTTTATTTATGGAATTATAATTTTATTTGACTATCTATTATATCCTTAATTTTTTGGACAAATGACTTTATTGATTTCAACGTATGAAGTAATATTGGAATGACAAGTAAACTCTTAAAAGAAATATATATCTAGTTATTACGAATATTAAAATCAAGTCTCATTAATCAAAGTGGTGAGAAATTCCTAACCTTTTCAATTCAACAACCAGCTGCCGCTAAAATGATAAAGTTTCCACAAGTGAGTCTCCTACGAGATTATTTGGGTCACTACATAAAGCACCACAATCAGGACAGGAGGTACATTCTCAATATTTTTGGATCAAAATTTGTAATCAGTATGGATGATCACCTAGTAGCATAAAAATATATTCGCTCTTTATAAATGTTTGTTATATTACATAGTAAAGCCCAAACACTAAAGCCCAAACACTAATGGATATTAAGGTTACTTCATCTAGAAAATAAGGTACCTACAGAAACATTATCAATACTAGCGTCTAAACGGGCACGTAACTTGTGTATGTGATTTAGGCAACCGTCAGTTTTCATCTTCAAATTGAATAAATAAATATATGATCAAGAATCTAAGAATGTAATGCAACATGTCAAAAAACAAAAATTTACTTGACACACTATATGAAAGCACCATATAATTTTTTTTCAAAATTTAAGGCTACTTGCCTTGATTAAAATTGTGTGATTTGTTGAAGTAGTAACATTCACCATGTAAATTTTATATTATGATGAAATGTGTGGTATAAAATAAGTATTCTTTCTTATATATTTCTTAGATAGAGAAAATCAGAGCCATAATTAATTGAACATATCGTAATAGATTGTGCTTCTTTGAAATAAGGTTAACATAACATTATAGTCTTGCAATATAACCAAAAGCCTCAACAATTGAAAGAACAACTTTTCCTGGAAAAAAATAAAGGACCCGACCAAATATTAGCAGAGCCAAAATATATTATCCAAATTTCTAAAAATCCGACTTTATTCTCTCTCTATCTTGGCCGCTGCGACCTCTCTCATTCGTCTTTTCTCTTACTCCTCATCCCATTTCCTCTCACATGTGTTACCAGACCTTACTTTCCCCTTGAATCTCGCCTCCATCAACCACTGTTTTCCTCCATTTATCTCTGCTCTACAAACAAAAGTATCCATTCTCCCATTTTCTTTTTCTTTTAGTTTGTAACTGCTAGAAAAATCAAGCGATGGCTTGATAATTGATAACCAATAACTACACATAATAGTTTGTAAAGACTAATAATTTAACAAAGATATAGCAAGTTACTAACATAACGCAAGCAGTGAGATTAAGGAATCTAAAAAATGCATCAGTTTAAAATTAACAGCACCTGGAGTTTACTGTTCAACTGTATATCAATCGTTCAATAACTTCTTTCAAAAGTTGATCCTGTAGGCCTTTTGCGGCAGCGAGTTCCTGTTCAGTATATAAGAATTGGTCCATAAATTTCTTCCTTTAGTATCTATGAAATTTGACAGTCAAAACAAAGGTACATTAGAAGATAATAAGTGGTGAGACGAAAAGAAATTGGATAAAGAATCATATACCTACAAACTTTTTGGAAATTATGATTGAGTGTCTCCAATTGAGATTGATAATCACAAACTTGATTTTCAGCTTTACCCAAGGCATATAGAAAATTTGATTTCACATGTGCAATAAGGATTTAGGAGCAGTAAGATGAAAACTAAAGTATTGACATTGTAAGTTGAAATTGATGGAGAACAAGAAAGGGAAAGAAACCTTTTGGAGACACTAATAGGTACATAGCATGATCTCGGACGCGGAGGATTCCTAAGATGACTCCGGTGGATCCTCGTAGATGAGAAGCTGCTGGTTAAACTTGGCGACGACATCTGTATCAGCATCGGCACGTGGCCTCTTCTTTGGTGGAGGAGTTCTGAGCATCATTTTTTATTGAGTTTCCCACAACACAATGTGGAGTTTGAAATGAAACCCCACACAAAAGGCGCAACTTTATTCAAGGAATCAAAATGCACGGTGTTCTGGACCCGCCCAATTATCAGAATTGTCTCAATCCACTCATAAGGATAAAAACGGCCCAATACGCATTGGCCCATTAACTCGAAACACGTCCAGGAAACACGTCCAGCTCAAAATATAGATTGACCTAATCACACGCTAATTAGAGCATTATAAATAGCCCTCTCTACCTAGAGGGCAAGGTATTCAAACTTTACCCAAAACCTCATATTTTCTGTTGTACCCTTGCTCTCGTTCTTACTTTGGCATAAGAGTATCTTGTAGGTATAACCCCTTTTTTTCTCAACCATCACCGAAGATCACGCCGTCGCTGCTGATCATCTGTTTTAACTCTACACGAACACACGACCACAAAACTACTCTCTGGGATACTTATGTTAAATTATAGATATATTAAGTATGCAAACCAACTTTATTAAGTATTTAAGGAACAACTTAAAATAAATAACACATACAGAACTTTCATATGGTAATGAGTGAGGTTGAAGTTTCATCTTGTACTACCTCCTCATCCTCACCAGAACAAGTCCATCCCAAGTTCACAGCCAAGTCTTCTACCCCAACAAACAAATGCAAGGCACTAATCCTTCAAAAGTTCAAGCCAAACCAAACCAAGTCAAGTTTATCTCTAATCACTTATATCTTCGACGCAAGCAGTGATTTTAGTATGATTTTTCCCCAAATGTATAATTCTCCCTCGACTACCATCAACATACGCAACAAAATATATGATCAAACCTTCTTTGGGTGTGAATCCAATACGCAAATTCCCCTGTTGGCAGAGAAAAAAACCGTAATATATCAAATTTAGTTATTATTAGTTAAGATGCATCTACTCTTTTGACATCCCAGGGACAAATTAATAAGTAATTTAACATAATAACTTCTACCTTCTTCCCTGCAACCTTTAGAAGGGTAATATTATTGACAGAAATGAAACACAAAACCAATTTATATATATTGGTAACAATTTCCTGGACAGATGAATTGAAATATGGAGAAAGAATCAAAGAAATATATGGTAAAGATATTAAATACAAAATCCCCTAATTTATCATATTTAAATGGTTTTTGTTTTGTTTAATAGAACATATAATGGATTACAATGGGTATGAGAAATTTTTAGAGAATAAGTGAATGGAAAAAAATAGAGACAGAAATACCACTTTTTTATTGTAA
The DNA here is from genome assembly GCF_029867415.1 of Vicia villosa. Classification (NCBI taxonomy): domain Eukaryota; kingdom Viridiplantae; phylum Streptophyta; class Magnoliopsida; order Fabales; family Fabaceae; genus Vicia; species Vicia villosa. The sequence continues at coordinate 21,618,556 of NC_081181.1, read as the reverse complement.
CATCTTCGATTTTATGCCAATGTAGTTTATTATCTTTTGAATTGTCTCTTTTTTACCTTTAAAGAAGAACATATAAAAAAAAGAGAGAAAGAACTATAAGTGTTATTATTTGAAAATTTCTTCACCCACCTCCTAACCTTCTTGCCCACCCCTGGTGAATTTATCACACTACCCCTTGTTTCGGAAGTTCATTTCCGAAAAGGTACTTTTTTTGTAAAAAAATGTGTTTTCGGAAATGTATCTCCGAAAACGTGTTTTTTTTAATATAAAATATTGATTTCAGAGATGCATCTCCGAAATAAAGTTACTTTTCAGAAAATGTGGTGTTTTCGGAAGTTCATCTCCGAACGCACCCCCTTGAGGGAATTCGGAAATGAACCTCCGAATTTATGTCTGGACAGAAGAAAAATGAAAAACAACAACGATTCGCTTTATTTAATCGGGTGAAGACTACAACGATAATATTACTGAAAACTAAAGTTACATATTGTTGAACACGGGTAGGTGGGGATGAGTCAACATTTTGATAACGTCGTCCGCCGATCTTTGAAGTTTCGCGTCCAACTCGATCGGGCCTTTCGAAGAAAATCGGTCGAACGTTGTCCACAAAACCGCTAAATCTTCGTCGTTCTTGATCTCAAAAGGTGTGAACTTAATGCCTCCCTCGTCGTTAAGCGATGGCGAGTGGTACTCGAGCTTGACAACCTTTCGATTCTCGGGATAGTGCAAAAGCGTGTTAAGCGACGGTATCAACTCCGCAAACGGCGTGTCACGCGAGAAGCGAAATTGGAACGGCATCGGGTAGCCGGTTTCAAAGTAGACGAATGCTAGGTGGGGGTAGGTTTTTGTCATTTGTGTTTTGTGGTGTGAAGAGGATGAAGAAGAGTGTGTAGTATTTATATACTTATTGGAGCATTGATGGCCCAATAAACCTTATCCTGCCTCATGGGACTTTTCGGAAATGAACTTCCAAAAATTGGAGGCAGACATGTATATTTCGGAAGTTCATTTCCGAATTATGCAGAAACAGACATAAATTTTACATTTTGTTGATTGCTTAGTGTGTTGTGTAAATTGAACAAATGGAATTGACATTAAACATAAATTAGACAAAGATGACATAAAACATACTTATATTATATATGTATTGAATCGGTCCGATTTTACATGATAAACAACAATACATACAAAAATGGTCATTACAAACAAAAAACGAATAGGAACGAACTAAAATTCACCGAACCAATCGGTGGATCCTAAGTCCAAAATAGGCACGTTCTTCGACCGCTCTCTATTTTGCTCGCGCTCTTGGCTCATCATTTCTTCAAAATCCGCCATTCTTGAAACGAAAGGATCCGGCCAAGTCTCCGCCTCATTTGAACGATGTGCGGTCCATTGACAACAAGTAGCCGGTATAGGACACCCCGGTTTCAAAAACACTTGGACGAAGTGCCGCGATCGTAGATACCCGATGCATATGATCCGGCCCGACAAGTCCAATGGCGGTCGACTATGAAGTGGAAAGAAAGTCTCACTTAGTCCAAACCTTGTCAAATCGACGCATACAATATCATATGCACTTGCTATTAGATGACCCATATCGGGGAATGACATCCACTTCGAGACCGGAGCGATACCGGTAAGTGATGGAACAAGTGAATCATGAATTTTTGCAAAGTTTTCTTGATTTTCATATAGTCGGCCGTATATGTCCCGATACGAAGTCAACTCCGCAAGAAGTTCCCGTCGGACTAAAGTGTGATTATTTTCCCCTTTACCGAGCAAACCCGCAACGGCCCGATATCCACAATTGCCGTCGCCTCCAACATCAACGATGTTATCGATATATTTGTACATAAAAAGTGGCATCTCATCAATGTAGACAATGGGTGATTTTTTTATCGGCGGTGTGCGAGGTGGCTTCGAAATACGGGCACCTTTGTTACCACTACACTTGGACTTAGGTGTCTCATGAATTTCCGGGAACGATGCATCAACATGTTCAAAGTAGGAAGGACATCGTTTTGTTGACGTGTCATCTTGTGTAATTTTGGACTTTTTCGGTGCACCTTTCGTCTTAACCGGTTGAGATGGCGGTTTCAAATCAGTGGTCTCCGGAAATGCGATCTTTTGCAATTGTTCTTTTATATGCATTTTTGTTGTGTCGTCCGCTTTAGCAAACTTCTCCATTATCACTTCCAACTCGTCGGAGATGGTGATTTTGGAGTCATTTTCTTTCGGCGGGTCAAAATCATCAAAACGAAGTTTCTTCCAATGGTCGGCTACCTCATCCATGCGTATGGGTGAATTCAACTTTTTCTTTTTTGCAAGTATACAAGCACATGGAAGGCCGTATGTCTTTCTAATGGTGCACCCACATAATGAACTATTCGTCCCCGTGGTCTCCGACCGCTTAGCTTCATGAAACAAAAAATTCAAACCCGTTCGAGATATGTTGTAAATCAATTGGGAGAATAGAATTTGGCCCTTATATCGGTGTTCCATAACCGTCTTGCTCCGACCGAACGATGTTTGAATTTCATTGTGTTGATTTTGGAGCATTTGGTTGATGGTGTCCCATCCCCGACACAAATCTCCCTTGCTATCACCCAACCACCTCTTGAAGACCGCATGTGCGGATTCAACTCGGTTAGTCGTGGTGCAACCAAGATGTCTAACCCGATTTGTCCAAGCGCACACGAATTTTTCTCTAACTTTGTCAAGAATGGTGGATTCGACGTAATGACAAAAAGTCTTAATGGAACCACACAAAGACCTAAAGTGTACCAATTTCTCGGTATACACCTCTTCGGAGTATGCATCCAAAATTTCCCTCCATGCCGCCATTATCCTATCAACCACAACACCGGCTTTGACAACTTTACCATTTTCATCCGGCCTATCTTTTGTCCCAACCGCGGGTTTCAACTTGCTTCTCACGTTACAAGTTATGTGATACCGGCAAAGTAAAGCGGTAGATGTCGGGAAGACGGTATCGACCGTATTCATCAAAGCATTGTCCCGATCGGTGACAATGACGTTTGGCATAACCTCTTGATCAACTAACAAAGACTTGCAAATTCCCAAGGCCCACGTAAAGTTGTCTTCTTTTTCACACTCCAAAAAATCAAACCCCACCGAATAAGTCTTGTCCGTCGAGGTCACACCGACTATCTCTAGAAGCGGAAGCCTATATTTGTTTGTCTTGTACGTCGAATCCATGACTAGAACGGTTGGAAATGTGTTGAATAATTTGATACTTTCGGGATGAGTCCAAAAAATATCACGCACCGTAACTTTATCCTCGGAGGTTCGGAAGCTTGAAACATATTTGTTATCGCCTAGTAGTTTCAAAAGTTGTTGCATTTCTGACCGAGGGCCCATATTCAATACTTTGATATTGTGCCGTTCATTGTAAACTTGCTTGATATTTGAAACGCTATCCGGTTTCTTACGCTTCAAATCGGCAAGTATGTTGCGAGGCGCCACTTTGACTATCGTTAGGTCCGATATCACATTCCTCTCTTCGCGGGACAAACGACACGCCATTGGATGTCCGTGTAACTTGACATCCAAGGCATGATTATGAATTCCACAAATTACGGTTAACCGCCACAAATCATCAACCCTCCGAGTAGCACGCAACTTAAACGGACACCCGCACTTTCTCGATCCCGTGTCCTCGTGTTTTAGCACCCGGTTTGATTGTACATAACTACCACCCCGTTCGCAATTCAAAACAACGAAAGCTTTCCGCCTACTATTTCTGTTGTCCGACCTTAAAATAACAATTCCAAATCCATGTTTGTTAGCTTTCTTCCGAACCCAATCAATCAATTGTTCGCGACTACCGAAGCTCCGATCATTTGTAAAATGTTGCCGAATATCGACCGCATTGATCATAGGAGTAACGTCAATAACCGGATCGTTATTAACGTTGACAATTTCCGGAACTAATACTCCATCGTCTTGCACAATGTTGTCCGGATGCACCATACCTAACAAATGAATAAATTAGCAAAATTGGCCAAAACTGTTTTTTTTTAACTGCCAGGGCATATTTCGGAAGTTCATTTCTGAAATTTATTAGGTAATATATTTCGGAAATGAACTTCCGAACCATATCAGTTTCAGCATAAAATTTATCAATCAATGTAGTGAAATAGTGGATGAAATGAGTGGTGTTTACCTGAAATTGTAGCTTTCTATGCTCCCTTTAACGTGATCAACGGTTTGAAACTTGATTTTAGGGCGAAAAATGGATGGAGATTGATTGGGTTTTGGAGAGGGTTTTGAGAAGTTTTGGAGAAAAATGATGAAATAGTGAAGGAGGGAAATTTGTATATGCAGGAATATTTTCGGAAATGAACTTCCGAAAATATTCACATTTTTAAATTTTTTTAACTTCGGAGATGCATCTCCGAAAACACCACTTTTTTGGTGTTTTCGGAGATGCATTTCCGAAGTTAAAAAAAAATTCAAAAAAAAAATAACTTCGGAGATGAATCTCCGAAGCAGGGGCAGTTTTGGTTTTTCGCTGGGGGTGACCCCCATAGGGAGGTGGGTAAAGAAATTTTCTATTATTTTAGCTTAAGATATTGCTCAAACAAACACACACATAAGTGATCATAGGCTATTGGGTTGGATTAATATTAATTTATTAATTAATTAGGTGTGACTCATGTAAATAAAATTTGGGCTTTAAATAAAGATACCTAAATGTGATGATTGTTTGTGTTTAATTGGTAATTAAGCCAAGGGGTTTTATTTTGAAATTCAAAATACAAATCCCTCTTCTCTCTCTTCATGACTGTTGGGACATAACTATTGGGATAAGATGTGACTGTTGGAATAAAGTGTCTATAAAAGGACACCTTCATGCAAGAAATACCAACTTTTCTCATTCTTTCTCATTTCTTACAAATACAAAAAGTATCTTCATCATCAAGGATACACATAAGGAAGAAGGAAGAGAGGAGAGAACAATTGCAATCAAGAAACACCGATATGGATCCGGGTACGTTTTTAATGTTTTTCATAGAAATTAAAACACCGTGAAAATCATGATATCAAGATCCAAAATAAAAATAATACTAACAGTTGGTATCAGAGCATAGTTACCGGTATTGTGATTTTCCGATAATAGATCAATTGATATGTATATTATAACTTGCACTTGTCATATCGTTAAATTAACGCAGGAAGTTTAACAATATATATAATTGAATATGTGAAGTTTATTATAATTAACGGCCCAATACGCACTTGTCATATTTATGTTAAATTATAATTATTATAAGACATATATAGATCATCCAAAGATGGATCATGACTTATAATTAGTGAAATTAAAATATTTATTTACTCGTTGCTTGTATATCCAAAGATAGACATGCATGTTATTTTGAGTATGACTAATTTTTCATTTAGCATCGATTTATTTTTATTGAAATGTATTTATGCATCACCCAAAGGTGAATTTAGATACATGTTTAAAGACAATCAGTTTGAATCTATGAAGTTTATTCAAAGCATTAACGTATGAGCGTGTTTTAAATGTTTGCAGTTGCTACTAATATGTTTGCTTTGGGCAATGCAATGACGAAGTTCAATGGGCTGAACTATGCTGATTGGTCTGAAAAGATTCAGTTTCAACTGGGTGTTATGGACTTGGACATGGCATTGATAATGAATGAAAAGCCCGCAGCCATTACAGAGGACAGTACCGAAGATGAAAGGTCTCTTTTTGAGGCTTGGGAAAGGTCCAACAGGTTGTCTTTGAACTTGATGAGAATGACGATGGAAGACAATGTTAAGTCATCTATACCCAACACTGAAAACGCAAGGGAATTTATGAAAAATGTGAAAGAGTATTCAAATTCTGAAATTACTGACAAATCTGTTGTGGGGAATTTGATGAGTGAGTTGACGACTAAAAAGTTTGAATGGTCTCAACCCATTCATGATCATATGACGCAAATGGGAAATTTGGCGGCAAAGCTGAAGTCCTTAGGTATGGATGTGAATGAATCTTTTCTTGTACAGTTTATCATTAACTCGCTTCCTCTTAAGTTTGGACAGTTCCAGGTGAACTACAACACCATCAAAGAAAAATGGAACTTTCAAGAAATTAAAGCTATGTTGGTTCAAGAAGAAGGGAGGCTAAAGAAGATGAAGGATCATTATGTTCATCTCACGACTCACGATGGAGCCAGTTGTAGTAAGGTCAAGCCCGACAAGAAGGACAAGAAAAAGGGCAAAGCTCCTTTAAAGGTTAATGAGGGAGGAGTCCAAAAGGAAAAGAAGTGCTATTTCTGTAAGGAGAACGGACACTTCAAGAAAGATTGTCCTAAGAGAAAGATGTGGTTCGAAAAGAAAGGTATGTTTTATGTTTCCATAAATTTCGAATCAAATCTTATTGAAGTACCAAATAATACTTGGTGGCTTGATTCGGGTGCGACTACTCATGTGTCACATATTATGCAGGGATTCCTTTCGATCCAAACCATAAAAGGAAGTGAAAAATTTCTTTATATGGGAAACATAATGAAGGCACGAATAGAGGGAATAGGGACGTATAGATTGGTCTTGGATACTGGATATCATATAGATCTTAAAAGTTGTCTTTATGTACTTGGATGTGCTAGGAATTTAGTTTCTGTTGCAAAGTTAGATGGATTGAATTTTAATTTTAGGATTGGAAATGGTGTATTTACTTTGTTTAAAGATTCATACAATTATGGTTTTGGTATTTTAATTGATGGTTTATATCATTTTAATCTTGATGATAATTTTAAAGAATCTCTGTTTAATATTGAACATGTTGTTGGTAGCAAGCTGATGTAAGGGTGTATAATCCACATGAAAAGAAGCTTGATGCAAGAACCATTAGTGGTTTTTTCATTGGGTATCCTGAAAAATCAAAAGGGTATAGATTTTATTGTCCTGATCATAGTACGAGAATAATTGAGTCTGGTAATGCTCGGTTTATTGAAAATGGCCAGTTCAGTGGGAGTGAGAAATCACATAAAGTAGATATTCTGGAGACTCGTGGAGAACCCTCTTCACCTAAAGAATCTTCTCAGGTTGTTCTCCCTGTGGTTGTGGTACCGTCATACAACACACATAGACAACAAATTAATATTCAAAACCCACAAAATGAACATATAGTTGATGAACCGGTTGACAATGTACAAGTCACTAATGAGCAAGAACAAGTTATTGAAGAAACACAAGAAATAGCTGTAAAAAGGTCTGAAAGGCAAAGAAGACCAGCTATTTCAAATGATTATGTTATTTATTCACTTGAACATGAATGTAACTTGAGCATTGGTGAGGATCCAGTCTCATTTAAACAAGCCATGGAAAGTGACAATTCTGAAAATTGGCTCAATGCTATGAAAGAAGAGTTAAAATTAATGCGTGACAATAATGTATGGGATCTAGTTGAGTTGCCTAAAGGTTCAAAACGAGTTTTTTTTAAATGGGTCTTTAAGACCAAACGAGACTCGAAAGGCAATATTGAAAGATATAAAGCTAGACTTGTCGCCAAAGGTTTCACTCAAAAGGATGGTGTTGATTACAAAGAAACCTTTTCTCCTGTTTCAAAGAAGGACTCTTTGAGAATTGTTTTGGCTTTGGTGGCTCATTATGACTTAAGCTTCACCAAATGGATGTGAAGACCGCCTTTCTAAATGGTGACCTAGAGGAAGAAGTATATATGGCTCAACCCGAAGGTTTTGTTACTACAGGAAAAGAAAATTTAGTGTGTAAATTAAAGAAGTCAATATATGGACTAAAGCAAGCTTCCAGACAATGGTATCTTAAATTCAACAATACTATTTTGTCATATGGTTTTGTAGAGAACACCGTAGATCAGTGTATCTATATGAAGGTCAGTGGGAGAAAATTCATAATTTTAGTTTTATATGTTGATGATATCTTACTTGCTGCCAATGATTTTGCTTTGTTACATGATGTAAAGAAGTTTCTTTCCAATAAATTTGAAATGAAGGATATGGGTGAGGCATCATATGTGATAGGAATAGAAATATTCCGTAATAGATCACAAGGACTATTGGGATTGTCTCAGAAAGGCTATATAAATAAAATATTAGAGAGATTCAGAATGGATAAATGCTCCGCAGGCATAGTTCCTATTCAGAAAGGGGATAAATTTAGTCAAATGCAATGTCCCAAAAATGAATTAGAACGAAAGGAAATGGAATATATTCCCTATGCATCAGTGGTTGGGAGCTTGATGTATGCCCAAACATGTACCCGACCAGATATTAGTTTTGCTGTTGGTATGTTAGGTCGATACCAAAGTAATCCTGGAATGGATCACTGGAAAGCTGCAAAGAAAGTTCTTAGGTACTTACAAGGAAGCAAAGATTACATGATCACATATACAAGATCAGATCACCCTGAAGTGATTGGCTACTCAGATTCAGACTTTGCAGGATGTGTGGACTCAAGAAAATCCACATTTGGATATGTTTTTCTTCTGGCTGGAGGAGCAATATCTTGGAAGAGTGGAAAGCAGTCCATCATTGTCAGTTCTACTATGGAGGCAGAATTTGTGGCATGCTTTGAGGCCACAATTCAATCATTGTGGTTGGAACTTCACCTTAGGGCTTCGTATTGTCGACAGTATAGCTAGGCCGCTAAGGAATTATTGTGATAATTCTGCAGCTGTCTTCTTCTCTAAGAATGATAAATATTCCAAAAGTGCTAAACACATGGAATTGAAGTACTTATCAGTGAAAGAAGAAGTGCAGAAACAAACGGTGTCATTTGAACATATTGGTACAAATTTAATGATAGCGGATCCGTTAACTAAAGGTTTACCACCCAAGACATTTGTTGGCCATGTAGAAAGGATGGGCATTATGTAAAAGTCGTTGTTAACATTATATAATTGGTATATATACATGTATAGTTTAATGTTCGTATTGTATGACACTTATGAATTCAATTAAATTTATGTTTCTGCTGAGATTGTTACCCATATTATGTTATAAATGCTATTATTAATATGTGATGACTAGGGTGTCTTTGAAAAGACATGAAAGACACATTATTGTATCCCCTAAAGTTATTTGAATTGAATTGATTTGTGATACATGGAATTGATTTGTGATACATGGAAGGAATCAAATTGATTTGTGATACATGGAAAGATAATCACATGAGTCAAGTGGGAGATTGTTGGATTAATATTAATTTATTAATTAATTGGGTGTGACTCATGTAAATAAAATTTGGGCTTTAAATAAAGATACCTAAATGTGATGATTGTTTGTGTTTAATTGTAATTAAGCCAATGTGTTTTATTTTGAAATTCAAAATACAAATCCCTCTTCTCTCTTCATGACTGTTGGGACATAACTATTGGGATATGATGTGACTGTTGGAATAAAGTGTCTATAAAAGGACACCTTCATGCAAGAAATACCAACTTTTCTCATTCCTTCTCATTTCTTACAAATACAAAAAGTATCTTCATCATCAAGGATACACATAAGGAAGAAGGAAGAGAGGAGAGAACAATTGCAATCAAGAAACACCGATATGGATCCGGTTACATTTTTAATGTTTTTCATAGAAATTAAAACACCGTGAAAATCATGATATTAAGATCTAAAATAAAAATAATACTAACATATTGTACATAAGCTACAAAGTCCCATATAATGTTGATTAACTATCATATTATTTTTGGTTTCGTTTGTTATGTTTAATTTAACTTTTATCCTCTTTTTAATTTTAAATGAATTTTATTTGTTGTTGTTAAACTAACATTATTACATTTATGATTTTTTTTAATTACTATTTCATATATGATACATTAATATCGAATATAATATTTCACTAAATTGAGTTTTAAATTTTTGTTTAAACTGCATGTGTAGGACTTGCATTTTTCTTATTGAGAGATATTTAAATTAACATCAAAATGAAATGAAAATACCCTTTTATATTTGGAAACGAGTACGTATTAAAAAGAGCGGACAAACGGTCACAAAGTGCCCATTTGGACGCTAGTTATGGATAATATGCATACCATAGCTAGACACTTATTAACGGTTGAGAGCGACACAAAATCTATGGAAAAACTATTGCTGGAACTTGAAGTACTTGCTACAAAAAGCGTGCTAGGAAACGTTGTGTGATTCCATCCATAACACCTCCCCCAAGTCTGCATACCTCAGGTTGCTGAAGGATATGTTACCATGTACAAGCATTCACTAAAAATTACCAAAAATGAACATGGGAAATCTCATAACAATTTCAGAAACAACAACTCAAAATCAAATAAGGCCATTAAATCAAAACAACAACTCAATCTAAAAATATATACAACATAAAATAACAACAAAAAAGAGCACAATTACCTGCACCCTAGTACCATTATCTTCCACAGTAAGAACCTTAGGTCTCTAGCAAAAAAAAAAAATCAATATCATAAATTGATAAACTAAATGGTGAAACAAAAAATGGATTATGTTGCAGTTCCATGGACTTAGATGATTCAAAATTCCAACCTTTACAAAATCACCACCTAAGCCAAACTTAATCCTTTACGACAATATTCTGACGCCACGCCGACAATAAAGGGGTATAAGCACATAAGACACAACGGGGCTGCGTTATGGCAACAACTTGGACTCCAAAATCAAATAGGTACGACAACTATCCACGGCCAAACAATTGTTAATACTTGGACCTCCCTCAAATTCACTACTGAATCTCGAATCAAATCTAGCACGATACAATCTACTGAGAACCACTCCAATTGATCTAAAATATCTCCAATATAGTAGGTGCATTTGTTTGGAATAATAAACAATTAGTAAAATAAAAAGTAAATGATATAATAAGTAAAACCAGAACCTATAAAACTATATATTGTTTCCATCTATTAAAATAGACTAGTTTATATTGTATTAGCTTAGTTTTTCCTTTTATCCCAGCTCTTTTTCTATTGGTTATCTTTCCACCTTTTTAGGATTATGACCGTTACTCTTATTATTATCAATACTCCTCTGTATTGGTTTATGAATCAGTCATAATAATAATAATAATAATAATAATATCAGTTTTTTACTTTCCTTATTCTTCTCTTTTTTGTTGTTTTTTTCATCATCTTAATAATGCACATGTTAACATGGTATCAGTGAGAATACTCTTCACGCTTCCCTACTTTTCCCATCCAAACACGTGTTTCTTTTTTCCACACTTTATCTCAAATCTCTGATTCCTCTCCCACACATCTCTATCTTCTTAGCACCTTTCCATCGTTTCTTTCTATTCTTATCCTCATCACCTTCTTCTCTCTTTCGTTTCTTTCCCATTCTTTTTTTCATCACAACCTTTCTTGATCCATGGCTTCCGGTGCAGAATCTCCACCACCCACACCTCCGAACAAAAAGAACACCACCAACCACCGTTGCTCCTCCAACAACTACCAAACAGACATGTTTCTTACTTCATGCATCCCAACGATAACCCAGGAATCGCCATTGTTTCGCCTCCTCTAAACAATCTTAACTATCACTCATGGAGTCGCTCAATCTTCGCCACCCTTCGATCTAAGAACAAACTGGGATTTCTTGATGGAGACCTTCCTCGTCCTGCTGATTCCGATCCTCTTACCCTTGCGTGGGATCGCTGCAACACAATGGTTATGGCATGGGTCACGAATTCGGTTGAACCAGACATAGCGCAAAGCATTCTTTGGATGGACACGGCGTAAGAGATATGGACTGAATTACGTGATAGATACCATCAAGGCGACATTTTTTGGATTGCAGACATTCAAGAAGAGTTGTTCAATCTCAAGCAAGGGGACATCACAATCACACAATTCTACACCAATCTCAAAAAGCTCTGGCAAGAACTTGACAACTTCCGCCCCATCCTAACGTGTTCTTGCGCCACCATATGTTCTTGCACTCTACTACCTACCATCATTTTTTGAAGGGTTTGAATGAGCAATATGCTCCCGTTCGATCCCAAATAATGCTCATTAATCCCTTACCCCCATTAACAAAGTTTTCTCCATGTTGATTCAACAGGAAAGGCAACTTCTTACCCCCCATTAATCATGAGAAAATCGTGGCTAACATTAATAAGCCCCACCATCGATCCTATGCTACAGATTTTGCACATAAAATTCTGCGTATGGGCGTGGCAAAAATCTCAAAATGTGTACGTTTTGCAACAAATTTGGGCATACAGTCGAAGTGTGCTTCAAGAAACACGGTCTTCCACCATATCTGAAGAAGCGCAAAATCAATAATGCATCTACTCTTTCTGAAACTGCTAACAACAATTCTGATATGGAGCCAGAAGAAGCCAATCCTCTACCCGCTTTTACTGCAGACCAGCACAAAGCTCTTTTGGCACTTCTCCAGCAATCACCAACAGCGATTTCTGCTCAAGTTCAGCAGTTTCAATCAACTGTAAACACTACTGCAGGTATTCTTACCTTACCACCTTCCTTCAATCAACATAATTGTTGGATACTTGACACAGGTGCCACAGATCATGTGTGCCACTCTCGATCCTTATTTCAAAACATCTTTACCATTAACATGATAACTATTAAACTCCCTAATGGTCACACTATTTCTACAAACAAATGTGGCACTATCCATTTTACAATGATCTTTATCTTAGTAATATCTTATACATACCTAAATATTTTACAAACATTATCCCCATTCCTAAAATTACTACTTCCTTAGGCTGTACTGTGCACTTCACCTCCACTTATTGCACAATACAGGTGAACCATACCCGGAAGACGATTGGTACAACTGACCTTCATCAAGGCCTCTACTTCCTTCGTCTCCCTAATAAATTCACCACCCCAACCTTGTTTTTTCTTTTACTAATAATTTTGCACATGTTAACAATTGTAATCTGTGGCATTATCGTCTGGGACATCCCTCCCATGACATAGCTAGTCGTATTAATAAAAAATTTCCTTTACATGCTTTTCAACATCATAATATTCCTTGTGATCCTTGTTTTTCTGCTAAGCAAGAACGTCTCCCCTTTACCCATAGCTTTACTCACTCTCATGCTAGTTTTGACATTATCCACATGGACATATGGGGACCCTATTCTACCCCTTCTATGTTTGGTTATCATTATTTTCTCACTGTGGTAGATGATCATAGTAGGTTTTGTTGGATATTTTTAATGAAACTCAAATATGAAGCCAGTAATCTGGTTAAATCCTTTGTGTATTTTATTCAAATTCAATTTAAAACTACTATCAAGACAATAAGAAGTGATAATGGCCCTGAGTTTTTATTAAATTTTTTTTATCAAAAACAGGGTATCATTCATCAAACTTCTTGTGTTGATACTCCCCAACAAAATGGGATTGTTGAACGAAAACATCAACACCTCCTTTGTGTCACTAGATCTATTTTGTTTCATGCTCACCTCCCAAAAAAAAATTGGGCTCATGCCCTTGATCATGCTACATACTTAATTAATAGATTTCCCTCAAAATTTCTGAAATATAAATCACCTTTTCATGTGTTATATGACAGACTCCCAAATTATCATGATTTGAAAGTTTTTGGCTGTTTGGTTTATGCTGCTATTTCTAAAAAAAAACAACTAAACTTGATAATCGTAGTAGAAAATGCATTTTCTTGGGACACAAAAACAGCACAAAAGGTGATATTCTATTTGACTTACACTCCAATCAAATATTCATATCTCGAGATACTGTTTTCTTTGAACATTTATTTCCCTATGAAACTACTGCTACTACCACCAACAGTAAACCAAGACAACACCCTCTTCTACCGTTACCCCCTAACAGTTCAAACAATGCCACCCACTTTGATTACATCAGCCATCCCTCTTCCTCACAAATTCCTTAAACATCACCTACTATAACCCCTAATTATTCTCCTAATACCAGTCCTCCTACACCTATCAACAATCAATCTCCCCAACCTTCTCCACCTGAGACAACAAGGAAAACCACCAGAATTTCAAAACCACCAAATTACCTCCGTGATTATCACTGCTCTTTACTCACAGGTAATCCCCTGCATTGTTCCACCACTTCCTCCGGTACTTCTCTATACCCCTTGCATAATTTTCTTTCTTACAGTAATTTATCTGACCACCACAAGTTGTTTAACCTTAAATTATCTACGTTTGAAGAGCCCACTAGCTATACCCAAGCTATCACCAATCCTAACTGGCTGTAGGCCATCAATAAAGAGTTAACTTCCTTAACTAACACCAACACTTGGGACTTAGTCCCTTTACATCCTAACAAGAAGCCTATCGGCTGTAAATGGATTTTTAAGATTAAATTCCATGCTAATGGGACTGTTGAAAGATATAAAGCCCGTTTAGTAGCTAAAGGTTTCACCTAGACTGAAGGTATAGATTATCTTGAAAACTTTAGCCCTATTGTCAAAATGACAAACATAAGACTTATTTTATCTATTGCTGCTACTAAAAACTGGTATATACATCAACTTGACATAAACACTGCTTTCCTTCATAGTGACTTGACCGAAGAAGTCTACATGAAAGTGCCTCCTGACCTCACAACTACTAACAAAAACCTTGTGTGAAAGTTAAATAAATCCCTTTATGGCCTTAAACAAGCTAGCCTCCAATGGAATTCTAAGTTAACCCTTACTCTCACCACTTTAGGATACATATAATCCAAAGCTGACTACTCTCTATTTACAAAATCTTTGGCTAACAGTTTCACTGTTATATTAGCCTATGTAGATGATCTTTTGATTGCAGGATCTAATATTCAAGAAATCAATCATATCAAACATGTTTTGGACACTACCTTCAGCATAAAGGATCTAGGAAACATAAAGTACTTCCTAGGCTTTGAAACTGCTAGGTCCAATAAAGGGATTTTTATCTGCCAGAGGAAATACAGTTTGGACCTGCTTAACACTGCAGGACTATTGGGGGCTAAACTTGTTTCTACCCCTATGGACCCCAACCATTGTATTACCAATGCTTCTGGCAACCTATTACCAAATCCTACAGCTTTTAGAAGCCTAATATATAAGTTACTTTATTTAACCAACACAAGGCCTGATATCAGTTATTCTGTCAGCAGGTTAAGTCAGTTTCTGTCCAAGCCCTGAATCACTCACCATCAGGCTGCTATACGGATTCTTCGATACATAAAAAATGCTCCTGGCCAAGGGGTTACTCTTCAAATCTTATTCTGATACTAATTTATTTGGGTTCGCTGATTCTGACTAGGGATCCTGCTATGAATCTCGCAAATCAACCACCGACTTTTGCTTCTACTTAGGCAGCTCCCTCATCAGCTGGAAAAGAAAAAAACAACCAGTAGTTTCTCGATCTTCCTCATAGGCAGAGTATCGGGCTCTTGCGAATGCCACTTGTGAATCTCAATCGCTCTTGTTCCTCCTCAGAGACTTAGCCATCAGCCACACACAACCAGTTACCATCTTTTGCGACAACAGTTATGCTATTCACATTGCCAATAATCCCGTGTTCCACGAACGTACAAAACAAATAGAAATGGACTGCCATATCACACGAGACAAAGTTCAAGACAAAACCATTCACCTCATGCCTATCTCTTCAAACCAACAAGTTGTTGATATCTTTACCAAACCTCTTCATCTTGGCCCATTTTCCAATCTTGTTACCAAACTTGGATTGCTCAATATGAACTCCAGTTTGAGGGGGAGTGTTAAAATAGACTAGTTTATATTGTATTAGCTTATTTTTTCCTTTTATCCCAGCTCTTTTTCTATTGGTTCTCTTTCCACCCTTTTAGGATTATGACCGTTACTCTTATTATTATCAATACTCCTCTGTATTGGTTTATGAATCAGTCATAATAATAATAATAATAATAATAATAATAATATCAGTTTTTTACTTTCCTTATTCTTCTCTTTTTTGTTGTTTTTTTCATCATCTTAATAATGCACATGTTAACATGGTATCAGTGAGAATACTCTTCACGCTTCCCTACTTTTCCCATCCAAACACGTGTTTCTTTTTTCCACACTTTATCTCAAATCTCTGATTCCTCTCCCACACATCTCTATCTTCTTAGCACCTTTCCATCGTTTCTTTCTATTCTTATCCTCATCACCTTCTTCTCTCTTTCGTTTCTTTCCCATTCTTTTTTTCATCACAACCTTTCTTGATCCATGGCTTCCGGTGCAGAATCTCCACCACCCACACCTCCGAACAAAAAGAACACCACCAACCACCGTTGCTCCTCCAACAACTACCAAACAGACATGTTTCTTACTTCATGCATCCCAACGATAACCCAGGAATCGCCATTGTTTCGCCTCCTCTAAACAATCTTAACTATCACTCATGGAGTCGCTCAATCTTCGCCACCCTTCGATCTAAGAACAAACTGGGATTTCTTGATGGAGACCTTCCTCGTCCTGCTGATTCCGATCCTCTTACCCTTGCGTGGGATCGCTGCAACACAATGGTTATGGCATGGGTCACGAATTCGGTTGAACCAGACATAGCGCAAAGCATTCTTTGGATGGACACGGCGTAAGAGATATGGACTGAATTACGTGATAGATACCATCAAGGCGACATTTTTTGGATTGCAGACATTCAAGAAGAGTTGTTCAATCTCAAGCAAGGGGACATCACAATCACACAATTCTACACCAATCTCAAAAAGCTCTGGCAAGAACTTGACAACTTCCGCCCCATCCTAACGTGTTCTTGCGCCACCATATGTTCTTGCACTCTACTACCTACCATCATTTTTTGAAGGGTTTGAATGAGCAATATGCTCCCGTTCGATCCCAAATAATGCTCATTAATCCCTTACCCCCATTAACAAAGTTTTCTCCATGTTGATTCAACAGGAAAGGCAACTTCTTACCCCCCATTAATCATGAGAAAATCGTGGCTAACATTAATAAGCCCCACCATCGATCCTATGCTACAGATTTTGCACATAAAATTCTGCGTATGGGCGTGGCAAAAATCTCAAAATGTGTACGTTTTGCAACAAATTTGGGCATACAGTCGAAGTGTGCTTCAAGAAACACGGTCTTCCACCATATCTGAAGAAGCGCAAAATCAATAATGCATCTACTCTTTCTGAAACTGCTAACAACAATTCTGATATGGAGCCAGAAGAAGCCAATCCTCTACCCGCTTTTACTGCAGACCAGCACAAAGCTCTTTTGGCACTTCTCCAGCAATCACCAACAGCGATTTCTGCTCAAGTTCAGCAGTTTCAATCAACTGTAAACACTACTGCAGGTATTCTTACCTTACCACCTTCCTTCAATCAACATAATTGTTGGATACTTGACACAGGTGCCACAGATCATGTGTGCCACTCTCGATCCTTATTTCAAAACATCTTTACCATTAACATGATAACTATTAAACTCCCTAATGGTCACACTATTTCTACAAACAAATGTGGCACTATCCATTTTACAATGATCTTTATCTTAGTAATATCTTATACATACCTAAATATTTTACAAACATTATCCCCATTCCTAAAATTACTACTTCCTTAGGCTGTACTGTGCACTTCACCTCCACTTATTGCACAATACAGGTGAACCATACCCGGAAGACGATTGGTACAACTGACCTTCATCAAGGCCTCTACTTCCTTCGTCTCCCTAATAAATTCACCACCCCAACCTTGTTTTTTCTTTTACTAATAATTTTGCACATGTTAACAATTGTAATCTGTGGCATTATCGTCTGGGACATCCCTCCCATGACATAGCTAGTCGTATTAATAAAAAATTTCCTTTACATGCTTTTCAACATCATAATATTCCTTGTGATCCTTGTTTTTCTGCTAAGCAAGAACGTCTCCCCTTTACCCATAGCTTTACTCACTCTCATGCTAGTTTTGACATTATCCACATGGACATATGGGGACCCTATTCTACCCCTTCTATGTTTGGTTATCATTATTTTCTCACTGTGGTAGATGATCATAGTAGGTTTTGTTGGATATTTTTAATGAAACTCAAATATGAAGCCAGTAATCTGGTTAAATCCTTTGTGTATTTTATTCAAATTCAATTTAAAACTACTATCAAGACAATAAGAAGTGATAATGGCCCTGAGTTTTTATTAAATTTTTTTTATCAAAAACAGGGTATCATTCATCAAACTTCTTGTGTTGATACTCCCCAACAAAATGGGATTGTTGAACGAAAACATCAACACCTCCTTTGTGTCACTAGATCTATTTTGTTTCATGCTCACCTCCCAAAAAAAAATTGGGCTCATGCCCTTGATCATGCTACATACTTAATTAATAGATTTCCCTCAAAATTTCTGAAATATAAATCACCTTTTCATGTGTTATATGACAGACTCCCAAATTATCATGATTTGAAAGTTTTTGGCTGTTTGGTTTATGCTGCTATTTCTAAAAAAAAAACAACTAAACTTGATAATCGTAGTAGAAAATGCATTTTCTTGGGACACAAAAACAGCACAAAAGGTGATATTCTATTTGACTTACACTCCAATCAAATATTCATATCTCGAGATACTGTTTTCTTTGAACATTTATTTCCCTATGAAACTACTGCTACTACCACCAACAGTAAACCAAGACAACACCCTCTTCTACCGTTACCCCCTAACAGTTCAAACAATGCCACCCACTTTGATTACATCAGCCATCCCTCTTCCTCACAAATTCCTTAAACATCACCTACTATAACCCCTAATTATTCTCCTAATACCAGTCCTCCTACACCTATCAACAATCAATCTCCCCAACCTTCTCCACCTGAGACAACAAGGAAAACCACCAGAATTTCAAAACCACCAAATTACCTCCGTGATTATCACTGCTCTTTACTCACAGGTAATCCCCTGCATTGTTCCACCACTTCCTCCGGTACTTCTCTATACCCCTTGCATAATTTTCTTTCTTACAGTAATTTATCTGACCACCACAAGTTGTTTAACCTTAAATTATCTACGTTTGAAGAGCCCACTAGCTATACCCAAGCTATCACCAATCCTAACTGGCTGTAGGCCATCAATAAAGAGTTAACTTCCTTAACTAACACCAACACTTGGGACTTAGTCCCTTTACATCCTAACAAGAAGCCTATCGGCTGTAAATGGATTTTTAAGATTAAATTCCATGCTAATGGGACTGTTGAAAGATATAAAGCCCGTTTAGTAGCTAAAGGTTTCACCTAGACTGAAGGTATAGATTATCTTGAAAACTTTAGCCCTATTGTCAAAATGACAAACATAAGACTTATTTTATCTATTGCTGCTACTAAAAACTGGTATATACATCAACTTGACATAAACACTGCTTTCCTTCATAGTGACTTGACCGAAGAAGTCTACATGAAAGTGCCTCCTGACCTCACAACTACTAACAAAAACCTTGTGTGAAAGTTAAATAAATCCCTTTATGGCCTTAAACAAGCTAGCCTCCAATGGAATTCTAAGTTAACCCTTACTCTCACCACTTTAGGATACATATAATCCAAAGCTGACTACTCTCTATTTACAAAATCTTTGGCTAACAGTTTCACTGTTATATTAGCCTATGTAGATGATCTTTTGATTGCAGGATCTAATATTCAAGAAATCAATCATATCAAACATGTTTTGGACACTACCTTCAGCATAAAGGATCTAGGAAACATAAAGTACTTCCTAGGCTTTGAAACTGCTAGGTCCAATAAAGGGATTTTTATCTGCCAGAGGAAATACAGTTTGGACCTGCTTAACACTGCAGGACTATTGGGGGCTAAACTTGTTTCTACCCCTATGGACCCCAACCATTGTATTACCAATGCTTCTGGCAACCTATTACCAAATCCTACAGCTTTTAGAAGCCTAATATATAAGTTACTTTATTTAACCAACACAAGGCCTGATATCAGTTATTCTGTCAGCAGGTTAAGTCAGTTTCTGTCCAAGCCCTGAATCACTCACCATCAGGCTGCTATACGGATTCTTCGATACATAAAAAATGCTCCTGGCCAAGGGGTTACTCTTCAAATCTTATTCTGATACTAATTTATTTGGGTTCGCTGATTCTGACTAGGGATCCTGCTATGAATCTCGCAAATCAACCACCGACTTTTGCTTCTACTTAGGCAGCTCCCTCATCAGCTGGAAAAGAAAAAAACAACCAGTAGTTTCTCGATCTTCCTCATAGGCAGAGTATCGGGCTCTTGCGAATGCCACTTGTGAATCTCAATCGCTCTTGTTCCTCCTCAGAGACTTAGCCATCAGCCACACACAACCAGTTACCATCTTTTGCGACAACAGTTATGCTATTCACATTGCCAATAATCCCGTGTTCCACGAACGTACAAAACAAATAGAAATGGACTGCCATATCACACGAGACAAAGTTCAAGACAAAACCATTCACCTCATGCCTATCTCCTCAAACCAACAAGTTGTTGACATCTTTACCAAACCTCTTCATCTTGGCCCATTTTCCAATCTTGTTACCAAACTTGGATTGCTCAATATGCACTCCAGTTTGAGGGGGAGTGTTAAAATAGACTAGTTTATATTGTATTAGCTTATTTTTTCCTTTTATCCCAGCTCTTTTTCTATTGGTTCTCTTTCCACCCTTTTAGGATTATGACCGTTACTCTTATTGTTATAAATACTCCTCTGCAATGGTTTATGAATCAGTCAGAATAATAATAATAATATCAGTTTTTTACTTTCCATATTCTTCTCTTTTTTGTTGTTTTTTTCATCATGTGCTTAATAATGCACATGTTAACACCATCCATTTCATATCATCTTGTAAATCACCATCTACATGAACATTTCGAGAATTTGTATGTATCAGTTTCACAATGTTGTTTGATCGGGATGCAATCTGAATGTTCACAACTGCTTCACCTGCTGTCTCTGTAACACCCTGAACCCAGATTTCATCTTTTATCAAATTATTATCAATATTTTTGGTTCTCTCATCATCCGTATTATCAAACCACAAATTGAAGTAATGTATCTTTAGAATAACCAAACTAGTTATATTATTTGTGAACAGAAATTTGTTTTAACATCGCGGTTCACTGACAAAAATTTCAGTGTCTATGGGTGAAGTGGTACTAACCGTAAAATAGTGAGATCTTTGCATTACAAACTTCAAACATCGGTGCAAACACTAGCCGCCATCACTTGCTTCCATTAGCAATCAGAGTTATAGATTTCTTTGTTTTTGCTGAATCTCGTTGATGGCGCTTTCATCGGCACCGACATGATCTCGTATGCCTTTGAATTTAAGAGATGTAGTGAATTAAGATGGTGGAAGAGGAGATTCTTGAGATATCAGATTGGTAACATAGTGGAAAGGGGGGTTGTTAGGGATTTCGATGGTAACATGGTGAAGGGGGAAAAATAAAATTTTCAATCAATGCAAAATAGAAGATATTAACTCTGTTTTTCATTTTTTTTTAATCAAAGGAACTAGAATCATAGAAGGAACTAGAACCATAGAAGATCCAAGAAACCACAAAGAGAGGCTTAGAGAGCCCACGTATCTTGGGATGACAATGATGTGGAATCCTCAAGTAGAGAAGAAGTAAACACGTGTCTCATGAGAAATCAAGAAGAATATGAGGTAAGCTCTTACTATTCTTATCAATACTTGTTTCACATTTCTAAAAGCTAACCAAAGAAAAAAATATATTATTGAAATTCTATCACTTACAACAGATGTTCTAAAAGCAGAAAGATAAAGAACACCGAGAATTGTTAACCCAGTTCACTGCAAACAACACATAATCTGGGGGCTACCAAACCAACCTTTTTTTGTAACAGCCCGGGTCCCTCACAAGGCAATCCCGGCACTGCCACATCACAAACTTCTCTACCCCCTCTCTATTAGAGTTTTTGCCTTTCGTTGGAATGACATTGCTGATTCACATTTTCTTCTATCAGAGGTATCTTTTGTAATATAGGTTTTCCTTTTGTTTAAGGATTGATAGTTGAAACCTACACTGGTGAATTCTCTACCTCTTTCTCTCGTTTAAGAGACTTCTTCTAAGATTCCAGATTTACTAGTAATGCTTTCAAATTTGGAAGATAACATGTTTCCCTTAGCTTAGTACTCAAAATTTGAGGCTAGGAGTTTTTCTTCATCCTCTTGAAGTTGAATCAAGTATTTCTTCTGTGTCTCACTTATCTTGCACATTTCTTCAGTTTCCTTATAGAGATTATTGTAGGAGATAGTCAATTATTCATAGCATGGATCTTTTTCAGAAGAGCCCTCATACCTTCCTATTAGGGATATGACCATTTTTGTGACTTCTTTATTGTTCTCTGCAGGATTATCTGTTGTTTTTTTTCTTCCTTGATCAACATTGTTTCTATTGATGTTTTGAACATCTGGTCTGGCATTTAATTTTTTTAATAGCTGTGATCTCCTTTCCTAACATTTCAATGGTTCTAGCCAATACTTCATTAGTGTTCATGTCATATTGGCTTTCATGAATAGTGTCAAAAGTTCTAGAGCTGCATTCTTTCTCCTTTGCAGTTCTTTCACTAATTATCATTTCAAATGTCTGAAGTGACCCAATAGTTCATCAACTCTCATTTTGTTAATATATTGAGCTTCTTCAATGGCAGTTACTTCATGTCAAACCTTTTAGGTAGGGATCTGAGAATTTTTTTACAAGTTTTTCTTCAGGCATCTTTTCTTCCAATGCACTGGATGCATTTGCAATTTCAAGAATATTGATATGAAAGTCCTCAATGCATTCATCACCATTCATCTTTAGGTTCTTAAACTTGGATGTGAGATGTTGAAGTCTAGATATCTTAACTTTGTATATGCCTTCATAAGTTGTCCTGAGGATTTCCCAAGCATCCTTTGCCACAATACAGGTGTTAATCAGCCTGAAAACATTCTTGTCTACTCTATTAAATAGAGCATTTAAAGCCTTGGAGTTAGCAAGAGAAGTTTTATCATCCTCATAATACCAATCTTCTTCAGTATTTAAGGACACATTCCTTTCTTTGTCTTTATCAATGAGATATTCCCATCCTTTTAAAACAACTTTCCAAACTTGGGTGTCCATTGATTTCAGGAAAGCAGACATTCAGACTTTCCACTAGTCATAGTTAGAACCATCCAACAGAGTTGGTATGTTGTTGTATTCACCTTCTTTATCCATAGTACTAGAAAATATTTTCTCTGGAGCTCACCCAATAAGCAGATCATGGTGCCTGCTCTGATGTCATTTAAAATTATGGAATTTATAACATATGTCAAGACAGATGTCCTAACAACACACAATGTCAAGAAAAATGTTAAAACATCTGCTTACATACAACACAATTATCAAACTGAAAAACTTATTGCAAAAAGATAAAGAACACAGAGAATTGTTAACTCAGTTCAGTGCAAGCAACCCCTAATTTGGGGGCTACAAAGCCAAGAAGGAAGTCCACTATCAGCACTATTTGTTCAAAGATAAACACCCATGTTTACAACTTCCCGCCTATTCACTACCCAGTGCTACTTCTGCCTAGAAGTCAACATCTAGACTTGAGAAATCGACATCCCACTTCCAATCACCGCAGTGATAAAATAGTTACACATATATTGCATAAATCAGAGTAAGATATCACACATATTAATTCAAGGTGGCACACATAATTCAAAAACCATAAACACTTGTCATGCTCAATAACACTTTAAATATAATTCATGTTCCTATAGCTCCAACATATGCGATTTCGCAACAGATTCACATTCAATCAGATAAATTATTGTCTCATAATATTTTGACTTCATTAAAAACTTAGGCATAATGGCTAAACATCACATAATTTTATTAAAATAACATAATAGAAAGGAATACAAGGTATCCTTCAAAACATGAATCAACAACATTCCCCAGTGTTACATAATCAGAGCACGACTCAAAACCCAAAAATACTAAATGAAGAAATAAAGGAATAGATCCACTACTAATATTCACAAGCAAAGCACCACTACTCCTCGGTATCTGAGCGATATCGTACAAAACATCACTTCAACAGAAGGGTGAGAATTCACATCGTTATAGAAATATATAATAATAAGCAATGTATAACAACATGCAACAAAAGAATTCATCACATTTCGAACAAACGTGTATTAAACACTTTTTAAATACATCTTACATGTTTACATATACCACATAGCTCAATAGATTCAAGATACCAAGTAATCAAATCACAATTATCAACAAAGTACCATTGACACAATTATCACATAATCACCCAAAACACAATTCACATCGACACATGTGACTCTAATGCAACTCAATGCAATATGCCTGTGGTACCAATCGTCATCCTAAGCGGATTCCTTGCGTCCATATCTCAGAAAGATAACCACCAATAAGCATGTCCTCTAAGCTTCAAACTAATCCTCTAGGTTTGGGACAATTCAATAGCTCTCACGAAAGTACCGAACATTGCCTATTTTTCACCGAGTGAATGCATGTGAAAATCAACAGTTATATGCAATTAAGACCATCTATCAATCTTAATCATATAAACAGATATCTCACCAATCATCACATATGAATTCACCTCACATTTTCACAAACATACACATATTCATGTAATTAATTACACATGAAAACATTTTCATAACACTCACCAAATCGACACACCACAAATAACATGTAGCAAACAAAGCTCAACAATGTTATCCAAAAACAATTGCAATTCACAACATAAATAAGCACTAAATTCAAGTAATATGTTCATACAAAGAATTGCCTCAAAAGTCATCCAAACATTTATTCTCAACATATATATACACCCATACATGTCATTTTACACAACCCCACAATGATTAAATCATCTACTACCAACAAAACTATTTTTATTAAAAAGAATATCGCGCTAGCTTTCTAACACATCGAACGGGAACTCAGACGAGCTTACGGATCAAAAGTTATGAATTTTTCAAGTTTTTAAAAATCTATCCAAACAGCGGTATTCCATTACGCTAAAAGACGTAACTGATTACGGGCTCGGCAAAAAGCCCTGAAACCATTTTTTCACATGGTAACCGGTTACGTCAAACCCCATATACGATTACAAACTCCAAAACAATCCAGAAATCCATTTTTCAATAGCATAACCGGTTACCATAACATACGTAATCGATTGCATTATTATTAGAGGCATTTTTCTGCCATTTTCTGCATACGAAACCAGTCCCAATCCAACCCAAAACCACTCATTTCCATGATTCAACATCAAATATCATTAATACAACATTTAAGCATCAATTACTAACATAGAAACATGATTCAAACATCAATTTCATGGATTCAAATAAAAACCTAAGCATACATGACCTAGAATTTGAAATCTCCAATTTTAACACATGTTACTACCTATTACACACATCATATATCCCATTATTACATGAAAACTTGCCCTTACCTTGGATGTAGATTCTCTAGGGTTCTATCTCATTCTCTTCTCTTTTCTCCCTTTTCTCCTCTTTCTTCCCTTTCTTCTCTTCTCTTGTTTCTTTCTTTCTATTTCTATTTTTCTTTGTTTTGATAAAACTTTTACGAACTCTTATTTCATTAATGGGCTTAACTCATTTTCACACTAACCCATCACCAAGGTCCAATTAATTAATAATGATATTTTCACACTTACTAACCCAATACACATATAATACATATTAATCCAAATAATCCATATATTCACAAAATCACACAATTCAATTAATTACTGTATCATATAATGTTAAATAAATAAATAATTAATAAAATAATTAATAAATAAAAATTGGGGTGTTACAAAGGGAACCCAAGTAGAAAGGTTACACTTTCCACTAAACAAAATACTTAGTTAAACACCCTAACTAAGAACAATATTTGATCTAGCTTAAAAGTTTTTGATCAAGAACAACACTTAACTCTCTTGCTTTAAAGCTTCAAGAGTGAGATCACACACTCACCTCAATGTATCAGAAGATACATGACTGACACTAAAGAACAAAAAACACGAAGAGCTTGAACAACTCCCAAAACAGCAACCCTTAATGTTCCCACGATTTTCCTTACAAGAAAGTTTGGCAAACTAGGTTTTCACAAAACAGCAACCCTTTATGGATACTTGCATAATGGGCTTGGACTTTAATTTGAATCCAATCTCTTCTTTTCTGAAAATAGTTGCAAGATCTTTTCACAAATTAGGAGCAAATCAAATCAATTCTTAATTTTCCAAAACAAATCTCAAAGATTTTTTTTTCTAAAAAAAGACTAATCTGAATTTGTCCTAACCATCCCTTGATTTCATGCGTCTGTAATGATTACCTGAATATTCCATATTCTCATATTTTTCAATGAAATTTTTCAAGGTTTAAAAACTAGTCTTAACTGTCAGGATGTTCAGGTGTAGAATGTCATAACATCTGGCAGAACAATTGTCAAAACACATAACAACAAAACCTATTATGACACCAGAACAGGATGTTACAACATCTTGTTCAACATCAGTTAAATGTTTTAGCAAAATTATGCAAATACAAAAATCATGGAACTATCAATTATAACAAATTGTCTTTAACTCCAAAGACATTATTTCTTCCTCAAATTTAAAAATAAAAACTTACTGGAACAAATAAAAAGTCTTAAAGAGAGACAAGATGATCTAATTCAAAGCTCTCCCTCTTCTTACAAAGTCTTAGATGAATTTATCAAGTGTGATCAATGTGACATTTTGAAAAGTATTGTTGATGATCTTCAAAATACACTTGATAAATTCTCTAAAGGAAAAGTCGTCTTGAATATTTTGTTAGATAATCAAAGGGTGTCTTACAATAAGGTTGATCTTGGTTATGAACCTAAGAACAACAGTAAAGGTTTTAGCAATATATGCAATGCCTAACCAACATCTAAATACAATACCCTAAAATGCAATTACTGTAATAACAACGACCATATTGCTATGTTCTATTTTATCAAAAAGAGTAATGAAATCAAAGAAGGATATCCTCCCTCGCATTTTAATAAAGAGCATTGTGAACGTAAAAAGAGAAATATGTATGCTCATAATAAGCATCCCACTAACATCAAAAGATCCAAAGAGATTTGGGTACCAAATATCAAAAAGTTAAATTGTGATGCATATTATATATGCTTGACAACTTGAATTCAAAAGATAATATCCACAATAGCTTTTCAAGTCATACAATTGAAGAAATGAATATGATCTTTTATTTCACTATTACAATGATATAAATTTTTTCGTATAAAGAGAATAAGGCAAAATCTTTAAATATGTGATTTATGGTAAGATCCACCATAGTCTTACCCTTGAGTTGCTCTAAGTGATCCACCATATTTTATAGCACAAGTTACTTAGTATCAAATAATAAGTTGTCTAACAAAAGTAATAGAGTATGTTTAATTCTTCTATATACATTATCGCTTAGACTTTGAAATAATTGTGTACAATTCTCTCTACCCCTTTATTTTAATTATGTATAATTTACATGTTCATAAAATTTTGAAAACAACGTGAATTCCTCTCTTTATTTAGGGTGTGCTATATGATTTGTTTTCATGGAGCGAACAATCCTTATCCTATGTAGTGACTCTAGCTAGTTCTCCCCTCTAGTTTTGCCGAAATCCTCTCCTGCTTTGTCAAATGCTAGTAAAAGCCAACAGACTTGCCAAAAACAAATAAACAGACTACACAACAAGCTGCCAAAAGAGCAAATGAAAACACAGAAAACAGAAACAAGGAAAAATTAACTATGCAATTCACAGGGTGTAAAAAACAAACAGTAAGATGTATTTCATTTTAAAGAACAAAAAAATCATAGCAACAAACAACATAAAACTTGTAGTTCTACTAGTTATAGTACTCTAGAACAATGATTCATAGCAGTAAAATCTATTGCTCCGGTAAATTGCGACGCTCTTTAATCGAACTCCTATTGTGATTGCGAGGTTCTGTAATCCCATGATAGACTGCAAATTGAGTACCAAAGTAATCAAAATCAAATGGAATATCAATATCATTCAAGTCATCAAGGCAACTAAGATCATCGCTCGCAACCAAGTCCAACTCCAACTCCGAATCATCAAATGTTAACCAATTCGGTTCAAGCTGTGACGAAGTATCAACACTCGCAACCACATTCGGTTCTTGCACTATGTCCAAAGGCTTTGAAGAATTAGTCTCATCATTTGAAACCTCAACACTTTCAACGAACTCGCGCGATGATGAAGGTATATTTGGCGTGTCACTCTCCGTCTCCGAGTCATTCAAAGAAGTAACCATAGGTTCAGCAAAAGAGACTTTTTTCAATCTCTTGTTCCTCTTCCTTTTACTCAAATCCTTCTTATACATGGTTTCGAATTCATGTTTTTTAGCTTCATAAGCCTTAGAAGCCTCTTCCGCGCTATCGAAAGTTCCAAGCCAATTACGCGTACCATTAATCGGGTTACGGATTTCTGCAGCCCATCGACCCCATTGTCTCATTCGAACTCCTTTATACTTACAAGACGGTTGTTTCACTTCGTGTTTCGGTGCTCCACAGCTCCTTTTGTTCTTCTTCGATTCGTTATCAACGGTTTGATCACTCGGAATCGGAACATTAGGGTATGAAATTTCAACCACAACTCTCTTCCTCTTTGTTGGATCCATAACAATTTCATCAGATGACGAATCTGTTGCATCAGGATCATCATATACAACTTTCAATATTCTTCTTCTCCTAGAGACACGAGATGGTTGAGGATCCATGTTGAAATTTGTATTGGTCATTGGAAAGTTAGAATAACAAACAACCTTCTTGTTATCATAAAAGAGACATTCACCTTTACAAAGAGAAAAATCGATTACAGAATAATCAAATTAGAAACTAAACCTATAGTATAAAAATAACAAAAATTGTATGATTAAGTGAACGAAACAAAATTAACAAACCTTATAATCCTTATTCATAAGTGAACAAGAACAAGTATATATCACTGAACTTCTTCGATAAAGCTCGAATATAACTTCCTGTTAAATCTGTTCATAAATCTTTCTGGTTCCGATGGATTTCTGCATGAAAAAAAAAAGTTTCTTTTGCATTCTTGAATTGTGAAAAATAAACACATTACATGTACGAGTGAAATCAGAAATAATTCACAATAATAAACAAGTTTTCCAATGAAAATATTATAGGGTTTTCTATATTGCATATATGGATTAGGGTTAGGGTTTTTCTATCACATATATTACAAGTTCATGATTTTTAATAACAGATCAATATTTGGATTAAAAAGAAATAAAAAAAGAGATTGAACCATTTGAGAACAAGAATAAGAATGTTGACTGAAAATTTCTTTAACCATTTGAGAAGAAGAAGAAGAAGGTTGATTGAAAAGATTTTACCTGAGTAGTAGTTTTAGGAGCTTTTCTTGTGAGCTTCTTTTTTTTTTCCCCCAAAAATTCCCAAGTTTTTCGGTAACTTGTTGAACAAGCAAACTCTTTTTTTTCTCGGGTTTCAAAAGTGAGCTATGATGAGTTGTTTACTCTTTTTTTCATATGAAGTGAATTATGTGATGCTCCTTCCACTTTTATAGGAGGGTAGTTAGAGCAAATTAAATAATGTATCTGTTTTAAACCAAAATAAATATACATTATTTGATTTGTTTTAATTAAGATATCTTATATATTAGCAAATTAAAGATTTAGATATTAACTATATTATATTTGCTCCTAAAATAGTATTTCTTTTTCTTTTACGAAACTCGAGACTTGTTTAAAGATCTTAAATGAATATTATTGCTATGGATGTTCTAGTTAATATGCAAAATAAATGTAAAAAAAAGTTATATTTTGAGCATATATAGTTGTGATTGACTCACCTATATAAACTATTTACGCTAAAAATATATATGATTTAAATTATTTTATAAAAATATTTGACTTTTATAGTAACTAGCTAAAGTCATGTCTACAATATACTAAAAATGTAGAACTTTTTATATGAATAAAATAATAAAAAAATTAATATTTTTTCAAAAGAATAATATTTAAAAATATAAAAAATTTAAATACAAATTTTTATTTATGAATCAGGTATCCTTTACAACCTATTGGAGAAATTAATCTTCATAACAAAATATGATTTCAAATAAATGGAAAAGTTAGAACAGTTGAAACATACACAAACTATGTTGGTAAATTAATGGAGAAAAGTGGTAATTGGAGAAGGTGAAATGAGAGATTAATAGAGAGAGTATTTGAGATGACAATTGAATTTGACATTAACAATAAATGTTACACTTGAGGGTACATATACAAGCGTAAAACAAGTAAAATACAAAACAACTTAAAAAATAAACTAAAAAGCTCAAACTCTGACTCGAATCGGCTATGCCAAATATTGTACCCGATTACGCCTACTCAAAGAAAAACCTGGAAGCTGAAAAATGTCTATTGTACCCTGTTAAGCCATTTCCCGTTACCGGTTACCGCCTCAATAAAACCAATTTCCAGCTTCTATAAGTGCTTATTTGATAAGTTGTTCACACCACTTCGCTTCCAGAAGCTTATCCAACACATTTGAATTTCTATATACATATAATACACCACCTTAATTCAAATGCCCCAAGATTTTGTCAATAAATCTCCAACTTGTTCTTTGCTTCGACGGTATCCCGACCTCATCTTACCTTCACATACCAGATCCCTCAAGTAATGAAACTTCGTCTCAATATGCTTGCTTCTTATAACACCCCGATTTACCCCGCCGCGTAATATTAATAAATAAGAGAAATTCATCATTTAAAGCAATTCATCACAATCAGGATGTTACATTTACTTCATAACACAACAGTTGCTCATTATATTAACAGATAGATACCACGTATAAACGGATGAACCATTCCAAGACAATATAATTTCCAAGAGAAACAACTTTCAATTTCGCAGCGGAGTTCAACATATTCAATCTTAGAAATTTCATGGCATCTTAATCCAACAAAATCAGCTTCAAGTTGTAATCATACTTCAATAAGCAATTAAAAATTCAACAAAGAAACAAATAACAAAATGATAGCGTTCATCCCCCCGAGTGTTACGTATTAGAACGACATCACCAACTCGAACTATCACAACAACGAATTCTTCACTCACAGCGGATCACCTGCACGTTACCAGTATAAAGACAACGGCCAACAAGAAAAGAGTGAGATATCTGTCAATATAAATAAGATTATGATAAATAATATATTAGAGTTAGATCATCAAAATTACCACATCGCGGCATATACGTCACAATTCACTACACAACATTATACTCAACAAACGATACAATTCACGATTACAAGTCACAATACTTCGCATGATTATATTCGACTACCAATTCAAGTCACAATTTAAGTCACAACAATTTACATCAAAATCACACTTATGCATCATAAAATGAGACGTTAACAATGTACATGCATGTGGTACCCAGGGCTTCAACCCCATCGCCAATTGCCAATTAATAGAGGCATCACACAAGGAATTAGCCTTTGTCAATGTTTGCCAATCCAGACCGTCACAAAAATGCAATCATATGCTACTCGATGAATGCAACATCACATACATAATCACAAGAAAATCGTCATGAGGCATACACCTATCTCACTGTTTTTACTAATAAATAGATGTAATTTATCATCGCAATATATAATTCCTTCACTTTGCAATATCAAAAAAATAATAATGACACATCCTCACTGGCCATAGGCCTAAAACTCAGTATCAACACATCACAACAACAAATTAACGACAACTCAACAACAACAGATCAACAACAACAATAAATCATCACAAATATTACAACGGCAATTAACACTGGCTATAAAGCCTGCGACTTTATCTTGCCATTAATTAGAGGCAATTACACTAATTCATCACCACCGGCAAATTCACTTATGTTCAACGAAATATTCAACTCAACAATCCAACCAAAACAATTCACACGCGTTTCAAAATTATTCGGATAGTTTTCGATTCAACCGGTTAATTAGTTCTTATCGATTAAAATTACTAACACCTCTATTCGGCACTGATTTCATCAATTCATATTATCACTACTAACTCTCTGTTATCACAATTGTTTCTGCTGTAATACCAGTCACTACTACTATTCTTTTGTCACCAAAGAATCCAATTATGTTGTTACTGATATTCTACATGTTATTATTTATACTGCTTCTGCTATTAGTATCTATACTAACCTTTTTATTTTACTGTTTGCACTTATACTGATTATTTAGACTTAATTCTCTGTTACTGGAAATCCTGGAATTAATCTTCTACTAAAAATCAAGTTCTGTTAAATTCATTCCAGCTCCCTCAATTAAATCACTTATCCTACTCTGTTGTTACTAATTAATTAGAATAAGAAAATAATGGGATTAAACTAATTAAAACTACAGGGCACCGAATGAAACAAAAAGTCATAAGAACAGTTGCGGCCTCCGTCCCTTATAGCATGGTGTCGCGGGCGAAAAACCGTTTTGTTCCTCTTTTTTGTGGGATGAGACACCTGATGCCTTCTTTGGGCTCGAGTGCTCATAAAAAATGATTTTTCTTTGTTTCGACCAAACTTTTTATTATTTCCAAAGGAGGAAAAGGAAAAAAGCTGCAATAACCTAAAAGTGGGGGGAGAGATCTTGGGTAAGAGGGTTGGTTATACGAAGGGAAGGTATTAGCACCCAACGTATCTATAGTACTCTATAGGATTCTTTATTGTTTTTTCATTCCATGTTACGGTGGAGGTTCTGTTGTGAAATAGGTGGGACCTAAGGTGTTTGTTTGATTATGCTCGCAAAGATCGTCGCGATCCTCTGCATACATATCCCTTAGAGGGAATCAGAGCATCTGTAGCTCGGGGTCTACGGGTGCTAAGGTTTGAATGTTTTTTTGTGTTTTGTTTTGCTCGCCAAGGATCGACCTTGTGCCTACGTATTCTCAAAGGGATGTTGAGAAAGTCAGAGCAATCGTAGTTCCCACTTATGCTAGTGGAAGCAAAGGAAAAGAGACAAATGTCATCTAAATGTTCGATGTATCTAATATATATCATCACATACATCTGTTTGTTTTTGTTTGAAAATCTTTTCATTATAAGCCCTGGGCCATGCCACTTATGGCGCTTAGAATGATAAAGATGTTTTTGTTTAACCAGCCTTGTGGCAAAAACTTTCAATGAAGTCAGCCTTGTGACAAAAAGTTTTGATTAATCAGCCAGCCTCGTGGCAAAAGTTTCAATGAAGTCAGCCTTGTGATAAAAACTTTGATTAATCAGCCAGTACGGTGGCGAAACGGTTTGATTGATTAGCCAGCCTTGTGGCAAAAAGTTTGATTGATTAGCCAGCCTTGTGGCAAAAAGGTTTGATTTATTGATTGTTTGTGATGATATAGAAGAGATACTCCTATCATAGAGATGATAAATGTCTAATCTCCTAGGGTATTTGTTTTGGATATTGGGGATGCTTATAAGAAGCCCGTGGGTCCTTGTACGAAGCCCAAGAGGAGGCTATCCGAGGGTCCTTGCATTGTAAGCCCAAGAGGAGGCTATGGGAGGGACAATCGAGGGTCCTTGCATTGTAAGCCCAAGAGGAGGCTATGGGAGGGTCACTCGTTTGTACAAAGCCCAAGGGGAGGCATGGTATAGTTGGTTTGAGCTCTTAGAGCGATTTCACCGGGAAACCATACTCTATGTCCTAACCTAAACTAGGGAGATTCTTTGCACGAAGCCCAATAGGAGGCTATGGGGAACCTAGTGTTGTACTAAGTTGAACAAGCACACATATCACACATATGAACAAACATGAACAAGTATGAACAAACATGAACAGGTATGAACAATTATATATATATGACAGAGTGTGTGTATATAATGGAGTTTATGAAGGAAATATACCTGTAAGCATGATCCATTTGTATACACGGGGGCTCGGGACTTATACTCGAGGAGAGGTCCACTTGAGTTTATTCAAAGCTATGTAAACAGGTATTTACAAAGGGGCTTGGGACTTATACCTACATGGAGGCCCATGGTATTTTGAAAAGTTTTGAAGTTTCTTTGAAGTTTTGTTGTTTTGAAAATGATTTGAAAATTGTTTGAAAAGATTTTATTTTGAAGAAGTTTTATTGTTTTGAAAAAAACTGTACAAAAGGAAAAGAAATGGGACTTACACTCTCTAATATTCGAGAGGCCCCTGTTTTATTTTCATAAAACAGGGTGGATGGTTTTGAAAATGATTTGAATGTTTTTGAAAGTGAATTGATTACTGTTGTGAAAACAGTTGATTGAGTTTTAGGCTTACCTCGAAGAATGAGAAAATTGGATTTCTGAGTTTGAGGTGTTACCTTGATCTTCAGATGTTAGGTATCCACACCAGCAGAAAAGAATGTCGAATAAGTTCACAGCTTACAGCATTCTTTGATCATCCAGTAATTGTTTATGGAATTCTACGGCAAATGGAAGACCAAACAAAACAGACAAATCCAAAAGACAACAGAGAAATAATCTCAAAGTCTTGGATGAAGTTAGAAAATTCAAGTGATATAATCAAATAAAAATTTAAATGATTAACTACACAAGATAATATGAAAATATCAAATTCAAACAAAATTAATCTAAGAAAAGATATTTTTGTGGTTTTTTCATGAAAAGATAAAATAATTAGAAACACATGAAAATATTAAAAACATATTTTTTTGTCATTTTTAATAAGGATTAGAAAAGAAAAATAAAATCCTATATTAAAATTAAGATAACTTAAACTCATGAAAATATTTATAGAAAAAAATAAAAGGAGAATTAGTTAAAAAAACTAATTTAAATGGGCCAGGGGTGCTAAAACTCAGACTGGAGGTGCATGGCCCAAATGAGAGAAACTGAATTAAAAATAAAAGAGTGGACCGGACCGGGTCGGGTCAGGAATGACCCGGATCCGTCTCTTAACACAAGTGAATTGGGTTTGAAAACCCTAACACATGAAGAGAGGCAGCGCCTCATTCTCTCTTTCTCGTTCCTGCACACGACAAAACAAAACCAGAAAAAAAACTCTCTTTTCCCTTGAGCGTTCTTCTTCTGCGTGAACAACAACGATTCTTACCCAGTTCTTCACCTCTCTCTCTCGCTAACGTTACTCTCTCAGTGGAACAACAACACGACATCTTCTCTCCCTCAATTCGTTAACGTTTGTTCTCACTCGGTTTCTTTCCACGCGAAACAACAACAATGGCGACAAAGCTTTCTCGATTTCGCTTACAGTTCTCTCGGTGAACAACAAACAGTAACAATTTCTCAGCGATTCAACCGAGTTTGAGGTATGATTCTGAGCAATTTCTATTTCCATTTATGTTTCTGGGTTTAAAGTTCATGTGACCATCCATTCTTGATTTCATTTTTTTCAACAAATTAGAATGATAACCGAAATGGAATTTATGCAATTAAAGGTAGGAATTCGGTTTATTGCATCAAGAGGAATAAGTTGCTATCAATACTTTTGAAAGGAAGTGAGGAGGAAGAACCTGATCGGAGCAAGTCCGATGAATCAAGTTTCTTGTTACAAAGTTCCATGGTTTGAAGAGAGTGAAGAAGAAATTCTTCATACCTTGGTGGAGAGTTCCAACTTGAGAAGTGAGAATTCCTAGTTACAAAGTTCCATGGTTTGAAGAGAGTGAAGAAGAAATTCTTCATACCTTGGTGGAGAGTTCCAACTTGAAGTCCATCTTCAAGTCTCCCTAATATCCAAAGAGGTGTTATGGCCATCTTCATCAAAAGCCTACAACAACAAGCAAGGTGTTAGAGAAATTGTTAGTAACAATTCAAAGTTGTTAGTAACAATAAAGAATTCAAGGCATACCTCAACAATAAACCGGCGAACACCTCCTCGCCGTAGGTAAGTTGTATTCATCCTCATGCTCAAATATTGTTGTTTAATCATTACTACAAATATGTTATTCTTGTGCATAGCTGAAAAATTGAAAACATAGAGGTTGAATTATTGTTGATGTAAGCGGAAAAGACAGCCACAGTTGCAATAACAATGATCCAAAAATTCAGCAGTAAACAATAATTCAAAGTTTTGTTCATCATTAAATCAAATTCACATCAACAAACAATTTGCAAGCGGATTCGACGTTGTAACGGCAACAATTCAACAGTTCAAAAAAAAACGCAGCAATTCAACAACAGGGAGTTTATCGATTTTACAGAAGCAGAAGGTGATAAAAAATGCAAAGGCAGACCAGAAGGGAATCAAATTCATACCTGTCAAAAGCCGACACCGGAATTGATTCATCGGACTTGCTCCGATCAGGTTCTTCCTCCTCACTTCCTTTCAAAAGTATTGATAGCAACTTATTCCTCTTGATGCAATAAACCGAATTCCTACCTTTAATTGCATAAATTCCATTTCGGTTATCATTCTAATTTGTTGAAAAAAATGAAATCAAGAATGGATGGTCACATGAACTTTAAACCCAGAAACATAAATGGAAATAGAAATTGCTCAGAATCATACCTCAAACTCGGTTGAATCACTGAGAAATTGTTACTGTTTGTTGTTCACCGAGAGAACTGTAAGCGAAATCGAAAGAGCTTTGTCGCCGTTGTTGTTGTTTCGTAGGGAGGAAAACCGAAAGAGATGCTGTTGTTGTTTGCAGCAAGAAAGAGATGAGCATCAAGAGAAATAGCTTTCTTGTTGTTCATCGAGCAAAACAGAGAGAGTGAGGTCGAGTTATTGTCGTCTTCACCAAGAGAGAACTCAGAGAGAGCACACAAATTTGAGAGCTTCGGTTGATGTTGTTGTTCAACCGAGAGTGAGAGCGAGAGAAATCGAGAGAGGGTTTGAGTTTTGTTTTTCACGATCAATGGAGCAGAAGGAATGATTCAGTTGTTGTTGTTGTTCACAAACAGAAAAAAACTCGTGAAAGACAATGAGAGAATGAGAAAGAGGCGCTGCTGGCCCTCTCATTTTGTTTAGGGTTTCCTCAACCCAGGTGTGTAGTAACTTGGGCGGATCCGGGTCACCCTGACCCGACCCGGTCCGGCCCAGCTTTCTTCTTTTTTCTTATTATTTCAGCTTAAGTCAATTGGGCTCTGCACCTCCCTTTTATTTTTATACCTCAGGCCCAATTATTAAGTTCTTTTTATTAACTATTTCTTCTTTTATTTTCTTTGAGAAAAGTTTTGCATAAAAAAAAAAGAATTAGTATTTTTATTATAATATAGGTTTTAGTTTAATTTTCTAATCCTTATTAAAATGACAAAAAAATATATTAGATGCATATTTAAATTTGTGTTTCTAATTATTTTATCTTTTCATGAAAAAACCACAAAAAAATATCTTTTCTTAGATTAATTTTGTTTGAATTTGATATTTTCATATTATCTTGTGTAGTTAATCATTTAAATTTTTATTTGATTATATCACTTGAACTTTCTCACTTCATCCAAGACTTAGAGATTATTTCTCTGTTGTCTTTTGGATTTGTCTGTTTGTTTGGTCTTCCATTTTGCTGTAGAATTCCATAAACAATTACTGGATGATCATGGAATGCTGAAAGCTGTGAGGTTGTTCGACATTCTTTTCTGCTGGTGAGAATGCTTAACATCTGTTGAAATCATAATTAATTCAAAGCACACCACTTGAGGATCACGGTAACACCTCAAACTCAGAAATCCAATTTTCTCATTCTTCGAGGTAAGCCTAAAACTCAATAAACTGTTTTCACAACAGTAATCAATTCACTTTCAAATCATGCAACTCATTGTTTTTCAAAACAGTGGGGCCTCTCGAATATTAGAGAGTGTAAGTCCCATTTCTTTTCCTTTTGTACAGTTTTTTCAAAACAATAAAACTTCTTCAAAAACAAAACCTTTTCAAACAATTTTCAAATCATTTTCAAAACAACAAAACTTCAAATTATTCAAAACTTTTCAAATATACCATGGGCCTCCATGTAGGTATAAGTCCCAAGCCCCTTTCATACCCTTTTCTTTTTCTTTGTACAAAAAAGAAAACTTCTTTCAAAACAACTTTCAAACGGTTTTTTTCAAACGACGCGTCTGTAAATAAAACAATCAACCATGTTTCATAAAATACCATGGGCCTCCATGTAGGTATAAGTCCCAAGCCCTTTTGTAAATACCTGTTTACATAGCTTTGAATAAATTCAAGTGGACCTCTTCTCGAGTATAAGTCCCGAGCCCCCGTGTATACAAATGGATCATGCTTACAGGTATATTTCCTTCATAAACTCCATTATATACACACACTTTGTCATATATATAATTGTTCATACCTGTTCATGTTTGTTCATACTTGTTCATGTTTGTTCATATGTGTGATATGTGTGCTTGTTCAACTTAGTACAACACTAGGTTCCCCATAGCCTCCTATTGGGCTTCGTGCAAAGAATCTCCCCTAGTTTAGGTTAGGACATAGAGTATGGTTTCCCGGTGAAATCGCTCTAAGAGCTCAAACCAACTATACCATGCCTCCCCTTGGGCTTTGTACAAACGAGTGTCCCTCCCATAGCCTCCTCTTGGGCTTACAATGCAAGGACCCTGGATTGTCCCTCCCATAGCCTCCTCTTGGGCTTACAATGCAAGGACCCTCGGATAGCCTCCTCTTGGGCTTCGTACAAGGACCCACGGGCTTCTTATAAGCATCCCCCAATATCCAAATCAAATACCCTAGGAGATTAGACATTTATCATCTCTATGATAGGAGTATCTCTTCTATATCATCACAAACAATCAATCAATCAAACTTTTTTGCCACAAGTCTGGCTAATCAATCAAACTTCTTTTTGCCACAAGGCTGGCTAATCAATCAAACCGTTTTGCCACCATACTGGCTGATTAATCAAAGTTTTTGTCACAAGGCTGACTTCATTGAAACTTTTGCCACAAGGCTGGCTGATTAATCAAAACTTTTTGTCACAAGGCTGACTTCATTGAAAGTTTTTGCCACAAGGCTGGTTAAACAAACAAAAACATCTTTATCATTCTAAGCGCCATAAGTGGCATGGCCCAGGGCTTATAATGAAAAGATTTTCAAACAAAAACAAACAGATGTATGTGATGATATAGATTAGATACATCGAACATTTAGACGACATTTGTCTATTTTCCTTTGCTTCCACTAGCATAAGTGGGAACTACGATTGCTCTGACTTTCTCAACATCCCTTTGAGAATACGTAGGCACAAGGTCGATCCTTGGCGAGCAAAACAAAACACAAAAAAACCACTCAAACCTTAGCACCCGTAGACCCTGAGCTACAGATGCTCTGATTCCCTCTAAGGGATATGTATGCAGAGGATCGCGATGATCTTTGCGAGCATAATCAAACAAACACCTTAGGTCCCACCTATTTCACAACAGAACCTCCACCGTAACATGGAATGAAAAACAATAAAGAATCCTATAGAGTACTATAGATACGTTGGGTGCTAATACCTTCCCTTCGTATAACCAACCCTCTTACCCAAGATCTCTCCCCCACTTTTTAGGTTATTGCAGCTTTTTTCCTTTTCCTCCTTTGGAAATAATAAAAAGTTTGGTCGGAACAAAAGAAAAATCATTTTTTATGAGCACTCGAGCCCAAAGAAGGCATCAGGTGTCTCATCCCACAAAAAAGAGGAACAAAACGATTTTTCGCCCGCGACAGAAAAATGGCGACTTCACTGGGGATAGAAAAGCTTCTTTACCTCGAGGGATAATTGCTTCAAGAATTCTTTTCTGGGACAAGAATACTGTTGTCTCAACAATTTTTCAGGGAGAATCCTTTTGTTCATCCTATGGAGACGACTGCTGATGTTCCTTCCGTTGTTCACAACTCAAAGGAAAATTTCGCTTTTATTTTGAAAAAGAAAAGTGAAGTAAATTCATTTAAAACTTATTTTTTTCTTTTTTGTTTCAAAAGCGAATAACACAATTAAAGCGTCATTTTGCAAGCTGAAAGAAATTAAAGATTGCAAACAAATGGGCACAAGGCTCAAATTTATTTAATAGGATGGAAATCAGCTAAAGGCGTGATTCCATGGAGTATTTACAAAAGTTGGAAATGGTAATTATGCGGAAAAGGCTACATTGAAAGCAATAACCACTATTCCCTTAACAACTTTGAGTTCCAACTGTGCTTGTTGCTTCAGATTGGCGATGATTTGATCGAAGTTCCTTTGATGAAAAAGACCCTTCAGGTGACGAAGTACGGACTGACGCAGTTACTTTGTCATAAATCCCTAATTTTTGCCTAGATTGCCCTTTCAGGTTTTCAATCTACCAGGATGAATTTTTTGTTTATTGTCTCTAATTTTTGCCTGGACCGCCCTTTCGGGTTTTCAGTCCACCGAGACGCTCATTTTTGCCTAAGTCGCCCTTTGCGGGTTTTCGACTTACCGAGCTGTTCTTTTGTAATTTTTTAGACAAAGTATTTCTTGACTGCATCAGCATTCACAGGATATGGGAGTTCATCACCATCCATGGTTGCAAGAGTCATGGCGCCGCCAGAAAATGTTCTTTTGACAACATACGGGCCTTCGTAATTAGGAGACCATTTGCCCCTAGAATCTGGTTGAAAAGACAAGATCTTCTTAAGCACGAGGTCGCCTTCTTGAAATTCACGAGGTCGAACCTTTTTGTTGAAGGCTTGTTTCATCCTTGCTTGGTATAACTGTCCATGGCATAGAGCAGTCATACGTTTTTCTTCGATTAAGTTCAACTGATCGTATCTGTTTTGACACCATTCAGCCTCTGATAACTTAGTCTCCATGAGGACTCTCATTGATGGGATTTCAACTTCTACGGGGAGCACAGCTTCCATGCCGTATACTAGAGAAAAGGGAGTTGCCCCTGTTGAAGTACGCACTGAAGTACGGTATCCATGTAAAGCAAATGGCAGCATTTCATGCCAGTCTTTGTAAGTGACGACCATTTTCTGGATGATCTTCTTAATGTTCTTGTTGGCAGCTTCAACTGCGCCGTTCATTTTTGGTCTGTAAGGAGAAGAGTTATGATGCTCAATCTTGAATTCCTCACACAGTTCTTTCATCATCTTGTTGTTCAAGTTTGAACCATTGTCAGTAATGATCTTGCTGGGAACACCATATCGGCAAATGATGTTATTCTTGATGAACCTCACAACCACTTGTCTTGTAACATTGGCATAAGATGCTGCTTCGACCCATTTGGTGAAGTAATCAATTGCTACCAAGATGAAACGATGACCGTTTGAAGCTTTTGGTTCGATCATTCCGATCATGTCGATACCCCACATGGAGAAAGGCCACGGAGATGAGAGAACGTTGAGTAGAGTCGGTGGCACATGGATCTTATCTGCGTAGATCTGGCACTTGTGACATCACTTCACGTGTTTATAACAGTTAGATTCCATTGTCAACCAATAGTATCCAGCTCTTAACATTTTCTTGGACATTGCATGCCCATTTGAATGAGTTCCAAAGGACCCTTCATGCACTTCATGCATTAACATGTCTGCTTCGTGTCTGTCCACGCATCTGAGCAAAACCATGTCGAAGTTTCTTTTGTATAGCACATCTCCGTTCAGGAAGAAAATTCCAGAGAGTCTCCTTAGAGTTTTCTTATCTTTGTTTGATGCCCCAAGTGGGTACTCTTGAGTTTGAAGGAAGCGTTTGATGTCGTGAAACCACGGTTTATCATCGATGACTGCTTCAGTTGCAAACACATAAGCGGGCCTTTCAAGGCGCGTAATTCTGACTGTAGGCATATCATTCCAGTGATTGACTTTGAACATGGAAGATAGAGTAGCCAAGGCGTCTGCCATTCGATTCTGATCTCGAGATATATGATGCAATTCAACCTTGTTGAAGAAAGTCAACAGACGTCTTGCATAATCTCTGTAAGGAATCAAGCCAGGGTGGTAAGTTTCCCACTTGTCTTTGATTTGGTTGATCACGAGGGCTGAATCTCCATATATGTCGAGGATCTTGATCCTTAAGTCAATGGCTTCTTCGAGACCCATGATACAAGCTTCATATTCTGCGATGTTGTTGGTGCAATCAAATAGCAGTCTGGCAGAGAACGGGATATGATTACCCTTGGGAGTGATGATGATTGCCCCAATTCCATTGCCAAAAGCGTTTACTGCTCCATCAAAAATTAGGCCCCATCTTGATCCAGGCTCAGGACCTTCTTCAGGTAACGGTTCGTCACAATCTTTCATCTTCAAGTACAAGACATCTTCATCAGGAAAGTCAAACTTGAGAGATTGATATTCATTAATTGGTTGATGCGCCAAATGATCGGCGAGAATGCTTCCTTTGACTGCTTTTTGAGCACGGTATTCAATGTCATATTCGGATAACAGCATTTGCCATCGAGCAATCCTTCCTGTTAAGGCAGGCTTTTCAAAGACGTACTTGATCGGATCCATTTTGGAGATTAACCAAGTAGTATTGTTGATCATGTATTGGCGGAGACGTTTTGAAGCCCAAGCCAAAGCACAACATGTTTTTTCGAGCATGGAGTAACGAGACTCACAATCTGTGAATTTCTTACTCAAGTAATAGATGGCATGCTCTTTCTTACCGGTTTCATCTTGCTGTCCAAGCATACAACCCATGGATTCTTCTAACACAGTAAGGTACATGATTAATGGTCTTCCTTCAACTGGAGGAATCAATATTGGTGGTTCTAACAGGTACTCTTTGATACTGTCGAACGCTTTCTGGCAATCTTCAGTCCATACAACCCCTTGATCTTTGCGGAGAAGCTTGAAAATTGGCCCACAAGTAGCAGTCATTTGAGAGATAAATCTGGAGATATAGTTCAATCGTCCGAGAAATCCTCTTACTTGCTTTTCAGTCTTTGGTGCAGGCATCTCTTGAATAGCTCTGACTTTGTCGGGATCTACTTCAATACCTCTTTGGCTGATAATGAAACCCAAGAGTTTTCCAGATCTAACCCCAAAAGTACATTTGTTAGGATTCAAGCGAAGCTGATATTTCCTTAGTCGTTGAAACAACTTCAAAAGGTATTCAATATGTTCTTCTTCTGTGCTGGACTTGGCTATCATGTCGTCCACATAAACTTCAATTTCTTTATGCATCATGTCATGAAAGAGAGTAGTCATTGCCCTTTGGTAAGTTGCGCCTGCATTCTTTAATCCAAACGGCATCACTTTGTAGCAAAAGGTACCCCATGGGGTGATGAAAGATGTCTTCTCCATGTCCTCAGGAGCCATCTTGATCTGATTATAACCGGAGGAACCGTCCATGAAGGAAAAGACGTTGAACTTAGCGGTGTTATCAACCAGCATGTCAATATGTGGTAACGGAAAGTCATCTTTTGGACTGGCTTTGTTCAAGTCACGGTAGTCAACACACATTCTGACCTTGCCATCTTTCTTCGGAACTGGCACTATGTTGGCCAACCATTGAGGATATTCAGAGGTGACAAGAAAACCTGCGTCGAGTTGCTTTTGAACTTCCATTTTGATCTTGTTAGCCATATCAGGGTGAGTCCTTCGCAATTTCTGCTTAACCGGCGGACATTCTGGCTTCAATGGCAAGTAATGCTGAACAATATTGGTATCCAACCCAGGCATGTCTTGGTAGGACCAGGCAAACACGTCAACATATTCTTTGAGAAGGTCTGTCAACTTACTCTTGATATCAGTATCAAGCAGCGATCCAATGGTCACTTCTTTTTTGTCTTCTTCAGAACCCAAGTTGATCTTTTCTAAAGGCTCTTTGTGAGGCAGAATGGCTCTTTCCTCGTGCTTAAGTAATCGAGAGATCTCATCCGGAATCTCTTCTTCTTCCTCTTCTTCGGCTTCGAACACAGGAAACTCAAAGTTGGGAGAGGGCATAGGGTTATTGCATTCAATGGGTTTATCAATAGTAAATCTGCACATGTGATTTATATTTATTTCAGAAAATTTATGAATGCGAGAGTGTATGCAGATTTTTTTTGAAAAGTTTTTTTTTATTTTGGTTTTTTAGGATTACCATTTCCAGAAAAAGCAAAAATAAAACATATAATGTAGGGAATTCAAAATGACACTTTATTTATGATTCATTTTTGAAACAAAGCCCTAAACACAAACTCATTTGTCTTGGGCAGGACAAAGAGGGAAACTTTTAAAACAAAGCCCTATACACAAAGTTATTTGGGCGGAACATTTAAAAGAAAAGCCCTATAAAACATCTCTCTGCTTTGGGCAAGGCAGGAGGTCAAAATAACAGCGAGGTGATTACTTTGAGCGGCGAACAACATTCGGAACGTCGACAGCTTTCCAGTAACAACGAACTCCTCTGTGTATTATGTATTCAGGAAAATTCTCCTCAGAATTATCTTCAGTATTGACATTGACCGCTGGTCGAGCAGGATTTGAAGGTCCTGGTTTGTCACCCTTGTTCTTTGTAGAGTTGAAACGGTCTTCTTCTACTTCTTGAAGAGCATAAGACGAGTCACAATCTTCAGAATTTTCAGGATGTATTTCCCAGTCTTCAGGATGAAGAGACTCATTGTCAGCGACACTTTCCGAGTCAGTTGCGGGACCATCTTCCCCTTCATCTTCAAAAATGGCATTTATGTGATAATAACCATCTTCAGGATTATAAATCTTGGCAGATGCATTGAAGCTGAAATTTTCAGTAATTTCAGGCTGCTGAGAAAATTGACAAGGCTGATAAGCCTCTTCTGGTTGACTATTGCATTCAAAGGAATCTCCCCATCCAGTTGG
Organism: Vicia villosa; assembly: GCF_029867415.1. Classification (NCBI taxonomy): domain Eukaryota; kingdom Viridiplantae; phylum Streptophyta; class Magnoliopsida; order Fabales; family Fabaceae; genus Vicia; species Vicia villosa. The sequence continues at coordinate 21,573,752 of NC_081181.1, read as the reverse complement.
TTGGATATCTTCAATCGCAATCTTTGAACTTTCAGGTGCAGTGTATTTCACCATGTAATCATATTTTCCACTTGGTTGTCCCAAGGTGTCCCAGATTTCTGCAGGAACAGGCTCAGTTTCTTTGCCATTGGATTTCTGTGACGGAGGATATGGTTCTTCCTGAGATATGTATCCCGAGTCATTGAGATAACATTTCCATTCTTCTTCAGGATCGGGTAAACCTTCTTCGATGCATTCTTCGATAAGGACATTAACCTCTTGAGGAATTGGGTTAAGGAATCCTCCACTAATGAATGTTTCTTTGATCGGACGAAGGGTTTCGTCCTTCTTGGTGCAGTTTGAGAATGTTGGTGAACATCCGAGACCTGCTCTAGTTTCATTCTTAGTAGGGATCACAACTTGCCCCCAGCCAGTGGTAGTTCCATCTTTCACTACTTTTGCTGCCTCTTTGTATGAAGAGATTGATGCTTTCTTTTTGGAAGACTCGTCTTCTAAAGAGAGACCTTGGAACTGAGTTCCTTCCACATCATCAGCACTAATGAAAGAGAAATTGGATAAATGGCTCACCATCAAGGCTTGTTCTCCACTTATTGTTACCAATTTTCCATTTGTTACAAATTTTAACTTTTGATGGAGCGTAGAAGTTACTGCCCCTGCTTCATGGATCCATGGTCGTCCTAACAGACAGCTATAAGCAGCTTGAATGTCCATGACTTGGAAAGTGATTTGAAATGTATGTGGACCAATTGTCATGGGAAGGTTGACTTCGCCGATAACAGATTTTCGCGATCCATCGAATGCTTTGACAACTACACCACTGAACTTCATAGGCATTCCTTGGTAAGACAAGCGAGCAAGAGTCGTCTTTGGCATCACATTCAAGGAAGATCCGGTGTCTACCAACACATTGGACAAAGAGTCTGACTGACAGTTCATAGAAATGTGCAAAGCAAAATTGTGATTTTTACCCTCCTCGGGGAGTTCTTCATCACAGAAGCTTAAATTGTTGCAAGCAGTTATGTTGGCTATTATCCCATCAAAATGGTCAACAGTCACATCATGATCTACAAAAGCTTGATCCAAGACCTTCATCAGGGCTTCCCTGTGGGCTTCTGAGTTTAAAAGCAATGAAAGTATCGAGATCTTCGAAGGAGTCTGCATAAGCTGATCCACAATCTTATATTCACTTCTTTTGATAAGCTTCAAAATTTCGTCAAAGTCAGGATTGACATTGGTTTCACTGGATTGACCAACATCAGTGTTTGTATTACTGATAGGAGTTTCCACAGGATTCCCCACTGATGTATTGACAGGATTTTGTCCGGTTGTAGGAACAACAGGCTGCTTTGGAGGTAGTGGAGTATACACACGTCCACTTCTTATTACTCGACTCACATCGGCGATATTCACGACAGATGAAAGAGTAGGTAAAGGAACTTCTTGTCCATTCTTTATCATTGTAGCATTGTAATTGTATGGAACTGCCTTGTCAGAGTCATAAGGAACAGGTCCAGGTAGACAAATGATCAAAGGAGCAATAGGAACCTTCGGCTTGTTGTAAGTAACTTCCATGCGCTCAGGCATGTTGAAATGAGGAACGATGACGTTAACTGTAGGCATTTCCGAGTTGATATCTGAGACTAAAAGCTCATGCGGATAACATCCTATCATGTTAACTTCATTTTCATCCCTATTTCTGTAGATCTGAATAGTACCATTATCCAACAGTACTTGGAGATCTCTTCTCACAATCGAACATCCATGAGGATCTACACAACATATGCTACAGGAACCATAGTGATGCTGGCGAAAACTCGGCCCTCGACAGAGAGTGGCGTGCATTTGTACCAAATCGGCTCTTGAGAAATTGATATTATAGACTCGGTATGGACCAGGACATCCATACACCATGTTTACAACATGCCCTCCATGATTGGGCAGTGGATTTGCTTGCACATTAGGATTCAAATTTCTGAAAGAGAGGAGATTAGATCTAACCAACCTCTGAACTTCATATTTCAAGGCTATGCAATGCTCAAGATCATGGCCAGGTGCTCCTTGATGATAAGGGCATGAGACCTCAGCTTTGTACCACCATGGGAGTTTCTCAGGTATGGGTGGTGGTGCTTTAGTTTGAACAAGACCTCTTTCAATCAAAGCAGGGTACAATTCTGTGTAGGTCATTGGAATCGGATCAAACTGTGGAGCTCTTTGTACTCGATTCTGATTATTGTTAAGCTGCTGAGCCTGTTGTCGAGGCTGTTGTTGCTGAAACTGAGGAGTGAATCCCGGATTTGGTGTTGTGTTAACGACTGGTGTGATAGAAGCAACCTGTCGCTGACGATTGACATTTCCTCTTGGCCTCCCTTGGGATACCATGTCAACACTTTGTTCTTTCTTCTTTGGGAAACCACTTCCGAACTTTTTGGTTCCGCTTGAAGATCCTCCTTCTTTAGTCAGACGTCCGGTTCGAACTCCTTCTTCTAGACGCATCCCCATGTTTACCATTTCGGTGAAATCACTTGGAGCACTAGCAATCATGCGTTCATAATAAAACGGACTGAGAGTATTCAAAAAGATCTTTGTCATCTCTTTCTCTTTTAACGGTGGATTAATCTGAGCAGCGGTTTCTCTCCATCGTTGGGCATACTCTTTGAAAGCTTCATGATCTTTCTGAGCCATGGATCGAAGCTGATCTCTGTCTGGAGCCATATCCGAGTTATACTTGTACTGTCGGACAAAGGCCTCACCTAGGTCATTGAATGTTCGAATAGTAGTGCTATCCAAGCCTGTGTACCACTTCAGTGCGGCACCAGTTAAACTGTCTTGAAAGTAATGGATAAGCAACTGATGATTATCTGCATAAGTAGACATCTTTCTGGCATAACAAAAGTCATACCAACAAGAACAACTCAAGTGTGAACTGATTTTCAGAAGTATAAAACAAGGTGCGACTTTCTCAATTTCGTTTTCCCCTTTGTCATGTTATAGCAACTATAATATTATCTCTCTATTTTCAATTTTTTCATAAAAAATGATTTTTCTTTTGTTTCGACCAAACTTTTTATTATTTCCAAAGGAGGAAAAGGAAAAAAGCTGCAATAACCTAAAAGTGGGGGAGAGATCTTGGGTAAGAGGGTTGGTTATACGAAGGGAAGGTATTAGCACCCAACGTATCTATAGTACTCTATAGGATTCTTTATTATTTTTCATTCCATGTTACGGTGGAGGTTCTGTTGTGAAATAGGTGGGACCTAAGGTGTTTGTTTGATTATGCTCGCAAAGATCATCGCGATCCTCTGCATACATATCCCTTAGAGGGAATCAGAGCATCTGTAGCTCGGGTCTACGGGTGCTAAGGTTTGAATGGTTTTTTTTGTTTTGTTTTGCTCGCCAAGGATACGACCTTGTGCCTACGTATTCTCAAAGGGATGTTGAGAAAGTCAGAGCAATCGTAGTTCCCACTTATGCTAGTGGAAGCAAAGGAAAAGAGACAAATGTCATCTAAATGTTCGATGTATCTAATCTATATCATCACATACATCTGTTTGATTTTTGTTTGAAAATCTTTTCATTATAAGCCCTGGGCCATGCCACTTATGGCGCTTAGAATGATAAAGATGTTTTTGTTTGTTTAACCAGCCTTATGGCAAAAACTTTCAATGAAGTCAGCCTTGTGACAAAAAGTTTTGATTAATCAGCCAGCCTTGTGGCAAAAGTTTCAATGAAGTCAGCCTTGTGACAAAAACTTTGATTAATCAGCCAGTACGGTGGCAAAACGGTTTGATTGATTAGCCAGCCTTGTGGCAAAAAGAGGTTTGATTGATTAGCCAGACTTGTGGCAAAAAGTTTGATTGATTGATTGTTTGTGATGATATAGAAGAGATACTCCTATCATAGAGATGATAAATGTCTAATCTCCTAGGGTATTTTGATTTGGATATTGGGGATGCTTATAAGAAGCCCGTGGGTCCTTGTACGAAGCCCAAGAGGAGGCTAATCGAGGGTCCTTGCATTGTAAGCCCAAGAGGAGGCTATGGGAGGGACAATCCAGGGTCCTTGCATTGTAAGCCCAAGAGGAGGCTATGGGAGGGTCACTCGTTTGTACAAAGCCCAAGGGGAGGCATGGTATAGTTGGTTTGAGCTCTTAGAGCGATTTCACCGGGAAACCATACTCTATGTCCTAACCTAAACTAGAGAGATTCTTTGCACGAAGCCCAATAGGAGGCTATGGGGAACCTAGTGTTGTACTAAGTTGAACAAGCACACATATCACACATATGAACAAACATGAACAAGTATGAACAAACATGAACAGGTATGAACAATTATATATATGACAAAGTGTGTGTATATAATGGAGTTTATGAAGGAAATATACTTGTAAGCATGATCCATTTGTATACACGGGGGCTCGGGACTTATACTCGAGGAGAGGTCCACTTGAATTTATTCAAAGCTATGTAAACAGGTTTTTACAAAAGGGCTTGGGACTTATACCTACATGGAGGCCCATGGTATTTTTGGGAAGATTTAAAGAAAACCTTCATTTTTGATTAGTTATTCAAAGTTAAAAAAAACAGATCAAGATATGTACAAAAATGTGTGTGTACAATGAAATACCTAATTTCATGTACTGGAATGGGTATGTACAAAAGGGCTTGGGACTTATACCTACATGGAGGCCCATGGTATTTTATAAAACATGGTTGATTGTTTTATTTACAGACGCGAGGTTTAAAAAACCGTTTGAAAGTTTTTTTGGTTTTGAAAGAGTTTTCTGTATAAAGAAAAACTGTATAAAAGAAAAAAGAGTGGGTCTTATACTCTCTAATATTCGAGAGGCCCCACTTCGTTTTGAAAATCAATTGATCAATCAAATAGATTTAATCAATGGTTGCTTTTGAAAATAAAAAAGAAATGGTTTATCGTTTTTGAAAAAGAATCGCGATCGCTTGTTTTTTAAAATGATTTGAATTTGACAAAAGTCAACTTAATTAAGTTAAAAACAAATTGTAATGCTTAATTAAGATCTAAGTGATTAGGGTTTGATCACAAAAAATATTTACAAGTGATTAGGTTAAAAATTAAATGAAAAAACAATATTTAAAGTATTTGAAAACACTTAAAAATATGTCATTTTAAACCTAATTAAAAACATATTAAATAAATCTTTTTTTGTGATTTTTTTTAATATTGTCAAAATATGTATATTAAATAAAAGGTGTGTAAAAAATGAAGAAAAAATGAGTTAATTTGATTGGTTGAATTAATGGTTGAAGTTTGTTAAAAAATGAAAGAAAATAGTTGTAAAAAAAATGGTTTGGTCCTGCCAGGGTTTGAACTCACGCCCTCTCTCTCACCAACCAAAACACTTGCCAACTGAGCCACGCTTGTGGCTTGTAATACATACACTTCCATTTAATTATATTTTGAAATTGATATTTGAAATTTCTGAACCAAAAAAATGCGCCAAGAACACAATCCCAACTGAAATTTGAAAATCTCTAAAACTGTGTTGTTTTGATCAAGTGAATAGCCTATCTTGCTCGATTTTTCACCAGGAACATGATGGTGCCATTTAATTTCATTTATTTTTGCTCTAAGATGGTTAATTTTCTGATGAACACGAAGAACCCTAATATGACAAATCAATGTGAAATCGTGTATGTGCAAGTTATGATGCAATTGATTGAGGGTTAATGATCCTCATAGGTGCAGAAACAAGATGGTATGTTCATATTTCATTTATGATGCATGGAGAATAGAGTTTGAAGTTCATGAGCACTTACCTCAAAAACGGCCAAGCTGGAGATTGAATTTTGCAAGGGAGGTGTTACAGATGTTGTTGCTCAATCTGGACAGCTTCAATGAACCTTATGGAAGGTGTCTGGATGCTTGGAGTGAATTGAAAACACCTGGAGCAGTTGGAGGTACCCGATCTGCAGTTAAGCCTAAGTGTGAGCTTGATGATTCTGATGTTTCAGGTTGATGATGAGTGTTTGGATAGCTCATATGTGATATATGTGAGGTGTGGGAAGTGTTAATTTGGACAGAAATGATCTGGAATGAAAATTGGCATGATAAGGCTCTTTATGTGTTCATATGGAGGTTGAAAAGTGAATCTGAGTTTTGGGGTGATTTGGGGTGTGTGAGTGGTTCAAACACATCCCATATGATGTTTATGAGTTGCTAGAACCATCACTTTGGCCATAACTTCAAGGGTTTGGAGGTAGAGTTTTGTACCTCTTAGAAACTTAAGAAACTTGCATTCTAAGAAAGAAAGAGAAAGCCTATAATTTGTGAGACTTTGGTGTGAATTTGGAAGTGATTTGAACCTCTATTTATAGGCCATGGATTCTGAATACAAGGCTCTTGCAAGTTGCTTCAAAGTTTGATGATTTGGCTTAAAGGATAGAAAGGAATCTTTCACATTTAATGCATATGGTTAAAAGTAACTAAACCATGGTTATTTCTCTAAGCTTCTTATCTCTTTCCATTCTGATCTCAAACCAGAAATATCTTTCAATTATTGCCTCTATGTGTCATCAATTGGTCCATTTGGCAATTTGGTTCATAACTTTGGCAAAATGACTTGAAATTTCAAGTGAAAAGTTCACTAATGGCAAAATTCAAAACCATAGCTACACTCCATATTTTTTCATGCTCTTGGACATTTTGGAAAGCTCATATTACACACTTCAAAACCCTAGTTGAAAGTTTCTTCAAGACCTTTAAGGAAATGGGTGAAAAAGATCCATGAACTTTGAAGAAAATGAGATTTCAAGAGATTGATATTCATTAATTGGTTGATGCGCCAAATGATCGGCGAGAATGCTTCCTTTGACTGCTTTTTGAGCACGGTATTCAATGTCATACTCAGATAGCAGCATTTGCCATCGAGCAATCCTTCCTGTTAAGTGATCGCGACTTTGCGTGTCTATTAGTCGGGATAACTGCAAGTGCACAGTCGTGTCGTGTAGTTTTAAAAGATATCGAATCCACAGGGACTATAAATCGACCTACCGTTATCTAAAGTTACTATGTAAAGCTAAGGCTAATGATATTTGGGGTTTTTTTATAAATGGGGAAACTAAAATCTTAAATCTAGGTAAAATATAATAACAAACGGATATCAGTATGTATTTCATCTAACTTAGGTGATCCGAAGGTCCATTGGCTATGGTGTTAATTCAATTAAAGATCTTTATTAATTATATTGATTAAAAGTCCTCCTCTCAAACTCTCGCTCTATTGATTCAGACTACGATCCTAACTCTTAATGTACGCTTTCGCCATCCCACCAGATTTAGAAACGCTTTTTGAAAACAACGTAATTAATAAAATGCTTGTTTTATGAAGTCGTTATCTACTTAAATCTCCTAATCTCAAACTCTCGCTCTGTTGACTCGGAACATGCTAATATCCCTAACGTACGCTTTCGCCATCCCGCGCGGGTTTAAAAACACTTTTTGAAAGTAAATAAGTTCTAATTAGTTCTAATACGCTTTCGCCATCCTTAAAACTAATGTCCTATGTCTACTATCCAGTTAAAGATCTCAAACTTTCGCTCTATTGATTTTAACCTTTGACCGTCTTAAGACCTCAAACTTTCGCTCTATTGGTTTTAAGACTTACTAATTAAATTAGACATACAAACCAAAAACAAGTGATAATTAATAAAACATAATTAAGCCAATTTAATTCGGATCCCTACGGTTAAATTACTTTACATACCGACATCTAAAAAAATTAGCCAGACATACTTAAAGAAACAAACATGAAATTATAATTATTAAACATGGAATTATAATTATTAAACATGAAATTATAATTACTAACCATATTATAATAATAATGATAAAACAATATTATAAGAACATAAAACTAAAATAATTGCAAATAAATAAACCTGGAAGTAAAGCAGACGAAATAAACTTGAATTAAATTACGAACAAAACAAATCTTGAAACTTGAATGAAGCTTTGAAATAATGTCGGCAAGATTGTGATCCAAGAGTACATAAATTGTAGGCCTAAAACTAATGGTGTGGTAGTTCCTCAATGTGAGAAACTACCACTTTTACAAAGTGATACTTTATGCCTAAAACTATGAACAGCGCTTCCGCGCCTAAAACTTGGATGCCTTCAAATGAATGCTAAGACTCTATTTATAGTGAATGGAAATGGAAGTTATTTTCAGCATCACGTGAGAAGTAGTGGAGATAGTGGGAAGTTGAGAAAATCATGGGGTGAGTGGACTTGGAATTGTCCACGAAATTAATGGAGAAAGTGGCGGGGTCCACGTGCTTTTGGAGACGGGCGTCTCTTAGTGGGCTTGGAGCTTGGAGACGTGCCTGTGAACTGGAGACGGGCGTCTCCCACTTGGAGACGTGGCCTTTGGACTTTGGAGACGGGCGTCTCCATGCAATTGGGCCCTTAGACGGGCGTCTCAGCTTCTTCATAGTGGGAGCTTCAGCTCCTTCGTGGGCTGGACTCCCAAACTTGGTCCATCCTATTTGCACCCCTCACATACTTCAGCACCCCTTTTCCATCTTTTAGGCACAAATAGTAGTGATTTTAGCTCCATTTCTTTCCTTTTCACAAATAGTCCTCAAAACGAACATAAAACCTAAAACAATGAAAATACCAGCATAATACCAACATAAAGCAACATAATTAAGATAAAATAGGGAAATAATATATGTAAATCAAGCTAAATATGTGATACATTTTCGTGTTATCATTAAGGCAGGCTTTTCAAAGACGTACTTGATCGGATCCATTCTGGAGATTAACCAAGTAGTATTGTTGATCATGTACTGGCGGAGACGTTTTGAAGCCCAGGCCAAAGCACAACATGTTTTTTCGAGCATGGAGTAACGAGACTCACAGTCTGTGAATTTCTTACTCAAGTAATAGATGGCATGCTCCTTCTTACCGGTTTCATCTTGCTGTCCAAGCATACAACCCATGGATTCTTCCAACACGGTAAGGTACATGATTAATGGTCTTCCTTCAACTGGAGGAATCAATATTGGTGGTTCTAACAAGTATTCCTTGATACTGTCGAACGCTTTCTGGCAATCTTCAGTCCATACAAACCCCTTGATCTTTGCGGAGAAGCTTGAAAATTGGCCCACAAGTATCAGTCATCTGAGAGATAAATCTGGAGATATAGTTCAATCGTCCGAGAAATCCTCTTACTTGTTTTTTCAGTTTTTGGTGCAGGCATCTCTTGAATAGCTCTGACTTTGTCGGGATCTACTTCAATACCTCTTTGGCTGACAATGAAACCCAAGAGTTTTCCAGATCTAACCCCAAAAGTACATTTGTTAGGATTCAAGCGAAGCTGATATTTCCTTAGTCGTTGAAACAACTTCAAAAGGTATTCAATATGTTCTTCTTCTGTGCTGGACTTGGCTATCATGTCGTCCACATAAACTTCTATTTCTTTATGCATCATGTCATGAAAGAGAGTAGTCATTGCCCTTTGGTAAGTTGCGCCTGCATTCTTCAATCCAAACGGCATCACTTTGTAGCAAAAGGTACCCCATGGGGTGATGAAAGATGTCTTCTCCATGTCTTCAGGAGCCATCTTGATCTGATTATAACCGGAGAACCCGTCCATGAAGGAAAAGACGTTGAATTTAGCGGTGTTATCAACCAGCATGTCAATATGTGGTAATGGAAAATCATCTTTTGGACTGGCCTTGTTCAAGTCACGATAGTCAACACACATTCTGACTTTGCCATCTTTCTTTGGAACTGGCACTATGTTGGCCAACCATTGAGGATACTCTGAGGTGACAAGAAAACCTACGTCGAGTTGCTTTTGAACTTCCACTTTGATCTTGTTAGCCATATCAGGGTGAGTCCTTCGCAATTTCTGCTTAACCGGCGGACATTCTGGCTTTAATGGCAAGTAATGCTGAACAATATTGGTATCCAACCCAGGCATGTCTTGGTAGGACCAGGCAAACACGTCAACATATTCTTTGAGAAGGTCTGTCAACTTACTCTTGACATCAGCATCAAGCAGCGATCCAATGGTCACTTCTTTTTTGTCTTCTTCAGAACCCAAGTTGATCTTTTCTAAAGGCTCTTTGTGAGGCAGAATGGCTCTTTCCTCGTGCTTAAGTAATCGAGAGATCTCGTCCGGGATCTCCTCTTCTTCCTCTTCTTCGGCTTCGAACACAGGAAACTCAAAGTTGGGAGAGGGCATAGGGTTATTGCATTCAATGGGTTTATCAATAGTTAATCTGCACATGTGATTTATATTTATTTCAGAAAATTTATGAATGCAAGAGTGTATGCAGATTTTTTTTGAAAAGTTTTTTTTTTCTTGGTTTTTTAGGATTACCATTTCCAGAAAAAAGCAAAAAAATAAAACATATAATATAGGGAATTCAAAATGACGCTTTATTTATGATTCATTTTTGAAACAAAGCCCTAAACACAAACTCATTTGTCTTGGGCAGGACAAAGAGGGAAACTTTTAAAACAAAGCCCTATACACAAAGTTATTTGGGCGGAACATTTAAAAGCAAAGCCCTATAAAACATCTCTCTGCTTTGGGCAAGGCAGGAGGTCAAAATAACAGCGAGGTGATTACTTTGAGCGGCGAACAACATTCGGAACGTCGAAAGCCTTCCAGTAGCAACGAACTCCTCTGTGTATTATGTATTCAGGAAAATTCTCCCCAGAGTGATCTTCAGTATTGACATTGACCGCTGGTCGAGCAGGATTTGAAGGTCCTGGTTTGTCAACCTTGTTCTTTGTAGAGTTGAAACGGTCTTCTTCTACTTCTTGAAGAGCATAAGACGAGTCACAATCTTCAGAATTTTCAGGATGTATTTCCCAGTCTTCAGGATGAAGAGACTCATTGTCAGCGACACTTTCCGAGTCAGTTGCGGGACCATCTTCCCCTTCATCTTCAAAAATGGCATTTATGTGATAATAACCATCTTCAGGATTGTTAATCTTGGCAGATGCATTGAAGTTAAAATTTTCAGGCTGCTGAGAAAATTGACAGGGCTGATAAGCCTCTTCTGGTTGACTAATATATTCAAAGGAATCTCCCCATCCAGTTGGTTGGATATCCTCAATCGCAATCTTTGAACTTTCAGGTGCAGTGTATTTCACCATGTAATCATATTTTCCACTTGGTTGTCCCAAGGTGTCCCAGATTTCTGCAGGAACAGGCTCAGTTTCTTTGCCATTGGATTTCTCCGAAGGAGGATATGGTTCTTCCTGAGATATATATCCCGAGTCATTGAGATAACATTTCCATTCTTCTTCATCATCGGAGAGACCTTCTTCGATGCATTCTTCGATAAGGACATTAACCTCTTGAGGAATTGGGTTAAGGAATCCTCCACTAATGAATGTTTCTTTGATCGGACGAAGGGTTTCATCCTTCTTGGTGCAGTTTGAGAATGTTGGTGAACATCCGAGTCCTGCTCTGGTTTCATTCTTGGTAGGGATCACAACTTGCCCCCAGCCAGTGGTAGTTCCATCCTTTACTACTTTCACTGCCTCTTTGTATGAAGAAATTGATGCTTTCTTCTTGGAAGATTCGTCTTCTAAAGAGACCTTGGAACTGAGTTCCTTCCACATCATCAGCACCAATGAAAGAGAAATTGGATAAATGGCTCACCATCAAGGCTTGTTCTCCACTTATTGTTACCAATTTTCCATTTGTTACAAATTTTAACTTTTGGTGGAGCGTAGAAGTTACTGCCCCTGCTTCATGGATCCATGGTCGTCCTAACAGACAGCTATAAGCAGCTCGAATGTCCATGACCTGGAAGGTGATTTAAAATGTATGTTGGCCAATTGTCATGGGAAGATTGACTTTGCCGATAACAGATTTTCGCGATCCATCAAATGCTTTGACAACTACACCACTGAACTTCATAGGCATTCCTTGGTAAGACAAGCGGGCAAGAGTCGTCTTTGGCATCACATTCAAGGAAGATCCGGTGTCTACCAACACATTGGACAAAGAGTCTGACTGACAGTTCATAGAAATGTGCAAAGCAAGATTGTGATTTTTACCCTCCTCGGGGAGTTCTTCATCACAGAAGCTTAAATTGTTACAAGCTGTTATGTTGGCTATTATCCCATCAAAGTGATCAACAGTCACATCATGGTCTACAAAAGCTTGATCCAAGACCTTCATCAGGGCTTCCCTGTGGGCTTCTGAATTCAACAGCAATGAAAGTATTGAGATTTTTGAAGGAGTCTGCATAAGCTGATCCACAATCTTGTATTCACTCCTTTTGATAAGCTTCAAAATTTCATCAAAATCTGGATTGACATTGGTTCCACTGGATTGACCAACATCAGTGTTTGTATTACTGACAGGAATTTCTACAGGACTCCCCACTGGTGTATTGACAGGATTTTGTCCGGTAGCAGGAGCAACAGGCTGCTTCGGAGGTAGTGGAGTATACACACGTCCACTTCTTGTTACTCGACTCACATCAGCGATTTTCACGACAGATGAAAGAGTAGGTAAAGGAACTTCTTGTCCATTCTTAATCATTGTAGCATTGTAGTTGTATGGAACTGCCTTGTCAGAGTCATAAGGAACAGGTCCAGGTAGACAAATGATCAAAGGAGCAACAGGAACCTTTGGCTTGTTGTAAGTAACTTCCATGCGCTCGGGCATGTTGAAATGAGGAACGATGACGTTAACTGTAGGCATTTCCGAGTTGATATCTGAGACTAAAAGCTCATGCGGATAACATCCTATCATGTTAACTTCATTTTCATCCCTATTTCGGTAGATCTGAATAGTACCATTATCCAACAGTACTTGGAGATCTCTTCTCACCATCGAACATCCGTGAGGATCTACACAACATATGCTACAGGAACCATATTGATGCTGGCGAAAACTCGGCCCTCGATAGAGAGTGGCGTGCATTTGTACCAAATCGGCTCTTGAGAAATTGATATTATAGACTCGGTACGGACCAGGACATCCATACACCATGTTTACAACATGCCCTCCATGATTGGGCAGCGGATTTGCTTGCACATTAGGATTCAAATTTCTGAAAGAGAGGAGATTAGATCTAACCAACCTCTGAACTTCATATTTCAAGGCTATGCAATGCTCAAGATCATGGCCAGGTGCTCCTTGATGATAAGGGCATGAGACCTCAGCTTTGTACCACCATGGGAGTTTCTCAGGTACGGGTGGTGGTGCTTTAGTTTGAACAAGACCTCTTTCAATCAAAGCAGGGTACAATTCTGTGTAGGTCATTGGAATCGGATCAAACTGTGGAGCTCTTTGTACTCGATTCTGATTATTGTTAAGCTGCTGAGCCTGTTGTCGAGGCTGTGGTTGTTGAAACTGAGGAGTGAATCCCGGATTTGGTGTTGTGTTAACGACCGGTGTGATAGAAGCAACCTGTCGCTGACGATTGACATTTCCTCTTGGCCTCCCTTGGGATACCATGTCAACACTTTGTTCTTTCTTCTTTTGGAAACCACTTCCGAACTTTTTGGTTCCGCTTGAAGATCCACCTTCTTTAGTCAGACGCCCGGTTCGGACTCCTTCTTCTAGACGCATCCCCATGTTTACCATTTCGGTGAAATCACTTGGAGCACTAGCAATCATGCGTTCATAATAAAACGGACTGAGAGTATTCAAGAAGATCTTTGTCATCTCTTTCTCTTTTAACGGTGGATTAATCTGAGCAGCAGTTTCTCTCCATCGTTGGGCATACTCTTTGAAAGCTTCATGATCTTTCTGAGCCATGGATCGGAGCTGATCTCTGTCCGGAGCCATATCCGAGTTGTATTTGTATTGTCGGACAAAGGCCTCACCTAGGTCATTGAATGTTCGAATATTAGTGCTATCCAAGCCTGTGTACCACTTTAGTGCGGCACCAGTCAAACTGTCTTGAAAGTAATGGATGAGCAACTGATGATTATCTGCATAAGTAGACATCTTCCTGGCATACATCACGAGATGACTTTGTGGACAAGAACTTCCTTTGTACTTCTCAAAGTCAGGGACCTTGAATTTAGCAGGTATTTGTACACTGGGAACCAAACATAGCTCCTGGGCATTCTTTCCAAACAAATCTTTTCCACGGATAGCTTTAACTTCCAGCTGCATCTTGTTAAACTGCTCTTGGAGATCTCCCACAAGATTACGCTGATTTGTGCTATCACCCTGATCATGATAAATCTCATTGTCTCCGTAAGGAACAGTGTGAACCATAGGAGTCGGAACCGTCATAGTGGGTTGAGAAAGTGCCACAGTGACTTGAGAAAAAGTTACCCCCTGATTTGGAGTGAACTGTGAACTTTGTGCAGCAGGCGCTTCAGTTGTGGATGTTTGAACCCCAGAAACATTATGGCGGAAACCTGTACCGAAGCTGAAAGGCGTGCCCCAACCTTCTGGCATGGAGAAAGATGGAATGCTGAACGCAACCGTAGAAACTGGAGTAGTGACTTCAGATGTTACTGTTGCTTGGCTGTTGGGTGGCGGCGGCTGATTCTGTGCGGCCATTAAGGAGTCAACCAGAGTAGTGAGACTTTCCAATTTTTCCTGAAGAGTGGTCACTGTGCCACGAAGCTCAACATTCTCTTGTTCAGAACTTTCCATTACTCTTCTTCTGCTTGAACGAGTATTGTATCTGTGATCTGATTGCGAGCGCGGTCGAGAAACTTTGAGACGCGACAGCTTGACGATCTATTGGAGAAAGATCCAAAAGATAAGACTCTATACAACAGACTCGATATGCAGAATGATGTATGCAAAAAAAAGTTTATGATTTTTTCCAAATATTTTAAAGATTATTTCCTTGCAAACATTTGTACACAAACTGTTCTTTTATTGAAATAATGGGAAAATGTTACAACATTGGAGCGTAGCTCCTTACAGAAGCAAATGATAAAATGAAAATCTAAACAAATCCTAAGCATCTTCATCAGATGAAGAACCAAATGCATTGTGTAGCTTGAGCTTCATGATTTCTTTCCCATAATAAGCTTTCAACTTGGCCTTTTCGGTCCTCAGCTTGTCAACAATATTCTTCCAGTCGTCAGGAGTTGGAGCGTTGCTTGTTGAACCTTCAAGATTTCTCTTGCTTTCTTTGATGTACCTTTTGATTGCAGCGTCTTTCTGACGAATCTTCTCATCTTTGCTCATGAGCCATCCATCTTGACGGTAAAGAGTTTCTTCGTGATCTTCCACTCGTTTCTTCAACCTTCTGTTTTCCACATCGGTCTTACGAAACTTTTCTTCCCAAGCATCTTTCTCTATCCTCATCTTGGCTAAAGTGTCTTGGTATTCCTCCATAGTGGGAATGTTGGGCAATTGAGATACTGCAGGGAACATGGGTTTTTCATAAACATAAGGCATTTGAAACTCCTTTGCTCTTCTCCTTACCCAGCAGGTATAGGTGTCCACGGCAATGCAATTTCTCGCTTCACCTTTTTCTTTCCATCGGACGTCGTACCAAGCTCTCACCATTCTTGTTTTCAACCTTTGAGGATCATCCCCTTCTTTGTAAAAGTAGCCTTCCACTGAGGGACCCATGGGTTTAGTTGAATTTGCATACCCGAGTTGTCGTCGGGCTAAAATCGGATTGTAGTTAATTCCTCCTTGTGTACCAATGAGGGGTACGTTGGCGAACTCTCCACAACTTTCAATGGTTTCTGTACCACAGTGAGCCAAGGTATACCAACGGATATCATTGTTAGTAAGAGACATAAGTCTTCGAGGCCAACGCAAGCCTTCTCGGTTTTCTGTGAAAATAGGAGACTCAAGTAAGTGTGAAACAATCCATTGGAACAACAGAGGTGCACAACAAACAATGATTCCACCGCCTTGGCGATTCCTATGATGAACAGAGAAATACATGTCACCAAGCAAAGTCGGAACAGGATTTCCAATCAGAAAGACCTTTATGGCATTGATATCAACAAAGTCGTTGACGTTGGGAAACAGAACTAACCCATAGATGAGCAAGGCTAGTACAGCTTCAAAGGCTATCATGCTACCAGTTTCGATGAAATCAAAGGCTTTCTTTATTAGGAAGTGTGAAGTTAGACCCGGGAGGTTTCCTTTGGTAGTCCAATTACTCTCTACTTCAGACTTTTTTATGTGGATACTTGCCGCAATGACGTGTGACTTAGGAATGGCTTCCAAACCATTGAAGGGTATTTTGTCAGACACAGGAATACCCAAAAGATTGGCATATTCTTCCAAGGTCGGTACCAACTGGTAGTCTGGAAAGGTAAAACAACGAGAGACGGGATCATAGAACTGAACCAGAGTTTTGAGAAGTCCTTCATCAACATGAGTATTCAGGATAGGCAAAAGCTTTCCATAACTTTTCCTAAAATCCGAAGGATCTTGTACAAAAGATGATAACTCTATCAGTTTTCCCACATCAGGCGCTTTGAAACCATATTTCTTGGTATGCCTCTTTACCTCTGCCATAACTTAATCCTAATGTTTGCAAAGAAAATTTCTCTAAATCTTTGGAAAAATCATGTTTTTATGGAAAAAAGATGGTTTTTTTTTTAATGAATGTATGAATGCGTGGATGCATGAATGCCACATATTCAAACATGGTAAAACAGACATGGTAATACGAACATGGTAACGCAAACATGGTACTACAAACATGGTAACACAAACATGGTAATTCACACAAGTTCAAAGGTCCAGCGTCACGAGCATGAGGTCAGAGAACCAAAAATGGGATAGATCTAGTTAATCACCTGTACAACATGTTCTACTGATACGTCAGAGTCTACATTTTTCTTTCGGATATTACCGGCCTTCCACAATTCATCTCATGAGCCAGTAATATTCTCAAGAAAAACTCGTCTGAGTGTGGTTCTCCGCATGACAACTATCCAAGTCTTCACCTGGATCGTTTCTGCACCACGTCCTAATAAGGCCAGGATGGGTTGGGGTTCTACGGCCAACTCAGCTTCTACAGTTCAATGCAGCAATAATGTTTTCGCTACGAAACATGCTAAACATATATTACCAACAAGGAACCTCCACTGAGCGGAAGGATTCTCACGTGCGCCTGCACATGACTATACCCTCCACCTAATTTCTTATGTGTACTTAATCCGGGTTAGGATTTGTCCATAATGTATCACTTGTAACAGAACCCCACAAGTAACAGAACCAAAGAATCACACATGTAACAAAAATTAAAATAAAAACAATAATTAGAAATAACCCTTCCTTTGGAAACAATAAAAAGATGGTCCCTAGTGAAGTCGCCATTTTTCTGTCGCGGGCGAAAAATCGTTTTGTTCCTCTTTTTTGTGGGATGAGACACCTGATGCCTTCTTTGGGCTCGAGTGCTCATAAAAAATGATTTTTCTTTTGTTCCGACCAAACTTTTTATTATTTCCAAAGGAGGAAAAGGAAAAAAGCTGCAATAACCTAAAAAAGTGGGGGAGAGATCTTGGGTAAGAGGGTTGGTTATACGAAGGGAAGGTATTAGCACCCAACGTATCTATAGTACTCTATAGGATTCTTTATTGTTTTTCATTCCATGTTACGGTGGAGGTTCTGTTGTGAAATAGGTGGGACCTAAGGTGTTTGTTTGATTATGCTCGCAAAGATCATCGCGATCCTCTGCATACATATCCCTTAGAGGGAATCAGAGCATCTGTAGCTCGGGTCTACGGGTGCTAAGGTTTGAATGGTTTTAGAGAGAAGTTTTGCTCGCCAAGGATACGACCTTGTGCCTACGTATTCTCAAAGGGATGTTGAGAAAGTCAGAGCAATCGTAGTTCCCACTTATGCTAGTGGAAGCAAAGGAAAAGAGACAAATGTCATCTAAATGTTCGATGTATCTAATCTATATCATCACATACATCTGTTTGATTTTTGTTTGAAAATCTTTTCATTATAAGCCCTGGGCTATGCCACTTATGGCGCTTAGAATGATAAAGATGTTTTTGTTTGTTTAACCAGCCTTGTGGCAAAAACTTTCAATGAAGTCAGCCTTGTGACAAAAAGTTTTGATTAATCAGCCAGCCTTGTGGCAAAAGTTTCAATGAAGTCAGCCTTGTGACAAAAACTTTGATTAATCAGCCAGTACGGTGGCAAAACGGTTTGATTGATTAGCCAGCCTTGTGGCAAAAAGAGGTTTGATTGATTAGCCAGACTTGTGGCAAAAAGTTTGATTGATTAGCCAGCCTTGTGGCAAAAAGGTTTGATTGATTGATTGTTTGCGATGATATAGAAGAGATACTCCTATCATAGAGATGATAAATGTCTAATCTCCTAGGGTATTTGTTTTGGATATTGGGGATGCTTATAAGAAGCCCGTGGGTCCTTGTACGAAGCCCAAGAGGAGGCTATCCGAGGGTCCTTGCATTGTAAGCCCAAGAGGAGGCTATGGGAGGGACAATCGAGGGTCCTTGCATTGTAAGCCCAAGAGGAGGCTATGGGAGGGTCACTCGTTTGTACAAAGCCCAAGGGGAGGCATGGTATAGTTGGTTTGAGCTCTTAGAGCGATTTCACCGGGAAACCATACTCTATGTCCTAACCTAAACTAGGGAGATTCTTTGCACGAAGCCCAATAGGAGGCTATGGGGAACCTAGTGTTGTACTAAGTTGAACAAGCACACATATCACACATATGAACAAACATGAACAAGTATGAACAAACATGAACAGGTATGAACAATTATATATATATTACAGAGTGTGTGTATATAATGGAGTTTATGAAGGAAATATACCTGTAAGCATGATCCATTTGTATACACGGGGGCTCGGGACTTATACTCGAGGAGAGGTCCACTTGAGTTTATTCAAAGCTATGTAAACAGGTATTTACAAAGGGGCTTGGGACTTATACCTACATGGAGGCCCATGATATTTTTGGGAAGATTTAAAGAAACCTTCATTTTTGTTTTTTTGTTATTCAAAGTTAAAAAACAGATCAAGATATGTACAAAAATGTGTGTGTACAATGAAATACCTAATTTCATGTACAGGAATGGGTATGTACAAAAGGGGCTTGGGACTTATACCTACATGGAGGCCCATGGTATATTTGAAAAGCTTTGAAGTTTCTTTGAAGTTTTGTTGTTTTGAAAATGATTTGAAAATTGTTTGAAAAGATTTTATTTTCAAGAAGTTTTATTGTTTTGAAAAAAACTGTACAAAAGGAAAAGAAATGGGACTTACACTCTCTAATATTCGAGAGGCCCCACTTCGTTTTGAAAATCAATTGATCAATCAAAAAGATTTAATCAACGGTTTCTTTTGAAAATTAAAAAGAAATGGTTTATCGTTTTGAAAAAGAATCGCGATCGCTTGTTTTAAAACGATTTGAATTTGAAAGAAAACAACTTAATTAAGTTAAAACAAGTTTTAATACTCAATTAAGACCTAAATGATTAGGGTTCGATCACAAAAAATATTTACAAGTGATTAGGTTAAAAATTAAATGAAAAACAATATTTAAAGTATTTAGAAACACTTAAAAATGTATCATTTTAAACCTAACTAAAAGCATATTAAATAAATCTTTTTTGTGATTTTTTTTGATATTGTTAAAATATGTATATTAAATAAAAGGTGTGTAAAAAATGAAGAAAAAATAAGTTGATTTGATTGGTTAAATAATTAAATGAAGTTGTAAAAGAAAATGAAAGAAAAATAAGTGATAAAAAAAATAAGGGATGGGCCAGCCAAGGCTTGAACCCACGCCCTTAGGGTCACAAACCAAAATCTTTACCACTAGGCCACGCACCTGTGGTGTTAGCATGACGCAAAGGTTGAAACATATTTGAAAACAAGCGTTTGAAATGATTTAAAAAAAAAAATCAAAAGTCTGGGGCGAGGGGGATTCGAACCCCAGACTTTGAAGCGTGGCAAGGCAAGAGGACAAGAGACTAAGCGTGCTGGCACTACCACTGGGGTGGCTATACATCCGATAGTGGTAGTGTGAAGAATGATATATATACTCTTTCTTCTTCTTTTAACTAAACGATGTGGGACATGAATTTCAAATTTTCCCAAACTTTGATCAATCCTATCTTCCTCGTTTCTTGATGAAATTTAAAAATGTAAGAATCAAAATTGCTCACAGTGATCCCAGGATTATGGTGATGTGATTTGTTTTAAGAAATTTTGACTCTAAGGCACCCTAACGTTCTGAAAACCAGACGCGGAAAAACAGAGAAATTTTGAATCGTGGATTGAATTTTAGCATGAATTATGAATGATTAATGATGTGTATAGTTTCTGTGATGTTATCTGAGTGTGATAGAAGCAAAAAATTGGAATCAAATTGACTGGAACACAAAATGAAAAGTTGAGTTTCATACCTTCTTTAATGGAGGTCGGGTTTGAAGCTGGAGGTGCAGCAGGCTTCAAATGAGGATTGGCAGAGCTTTATCGGCACCTATGGAGTGTGTATGAATGCTTACTCGATCCTGAAAGCGTCTGGAACTTTCTACCCAAGTCCGTCTGGCCGTCTATGCAACTCAGAAATGAAAACAATGAAGATGGAACTTTTGCTGGGCGGAGTTGATTCTGATCACTTGTATGGGGTATTTGTGAAGTGTTGGAATGATTTTTAGTTGAAGGTTTTGGCTAATTTGGCATGCTCGATGATAAGGCAGAAGTTGCAGTTTTTTTGAGTGAAAAATGTGGATTCTGGTTTTGAACTGGGTAGAGGTGTTTGGACTTCAAACAGAGGTTCTTTACCTCTTGCTTGATGTGCAAGGAGAGCTTTGGAAGCCTCTTACTTGCTCTAAAGTCAACACAAGAAGTCTGCTACTTCTTCTTTTTGAAACTCTTCAAAACTCAAGAAAATTGGAACTTGGAGGAAGAAGAGAGAAAAGCTAGGAGATTATGGCTTTTTGTGTCAGCAATGAAGAGAGGAATGCTCTCTATTTATAGGCAAAATTCTGAGATGGATGGCAGATTTCACAAAGACAAGGTAATTGAATTTTAACCTTAGGGGTAGTTTAGGAAGAGAAAGTTCTATGTGCAAGTTGTTACAAAGAGTTAACCATGGTTAATTTCTTTTGATTCTATCTTATCCTTGGCCAAGATATTTCTGATATATAGCATAAATGATTGAATTTGGATCAGGTTTGAGACTCATGTATAACAAATTATCATAAAATGACCTATAACTTGATAAAAGTGACCTATAATGCAAGTCACAAAAACTGTTTTGCAGCCATGTTTGGAGCCTTCAAAACCCTATCAAATCTTGATGAAATTTTGTGCTCTTGGATGTTTTGAAAAGCTCATATTACACACTTCAAAACCCTAGTTGAAAGTTTCTTCAAGACCTTTAAGGAAATGGGTGAAAAAGATCCATGAACTTTGAAGAAAATGAGATTTCAAGTGAAGTTTTCAAAAAGTACCAACTTTGAAGCACCATATCTCTTAAATGGTTGATCTTATGGAAAAATTTTATATGTGTCAAAGTTGTTTATTGGATCAAAATCTACAACTTTCATGTTGGAAGTTTTTTTAGTTTGTAGGTGAAATTTTGAGAAATTCCCTTCCAAAGTTTGGAAAAAACCATGAAAAACACTTGAAAAATTTTCTAAGTATGGAAAGTCAAACTTTTGACTTTTTGATCCTTAATTGATTTTCTTGATTTTTCTTGATCAAATGACTTCATATATCATATATTGATGATTTTCAACCTCAAAAGTCATGGTTGACCAAAATTCCCAAAAGTCAAAGGTGTTCTTGTACAGTTGACTTTTTTCAGACGAATCGCGTTTCTGGAGATTTCTCATGAACCAAGCTATCCTTACCAAATGAATGGTATGAATGGATCATATTGAGGCATTAGAGGATATTGAATCATAGTTTGAGTTGTGACATCATGTCCTGATTAAAAAGGCAGTTGTTCAGTGAATTAGGTCAAAAACCCTAATTGTCGACCAGATGAAATTGATGACTGTAGATCTTGAATTGAGATGTAATTTCCATTGGATGTTGTCATAGGGATTATTTGAAGATGATTGAAACTTTTGATTGACTTCCTGGGGATTTTTAGGGTTTCCCAAATGTGATCCCTGATTTCAGTCCCTGATAGTGCAAAACCCTGATCTGAGGATTTGTCTGATCAATCTTTGTATAAGAGATGTTCTGAGCCAATGGATTAGGTCAAAATGATGCACTTGGGGTCTTGAGGTCATGTCCCATGTCTTTAGGTCAAATCCTGAGCAAAAGTCAAGAGTGTGCTGCCTTCAGTCAAAACCCTAATTCAGTCGATTCTAAGATACCACCTCATATCATTTGCATATGCATCATTTGCATCTCTAACAAATTGCATAGCTTGTGTTTGTTACTTGTGCTCAGCAGGGTTTAATCAAGAGATCACTCATCAGTGCAAGAAAAAGTCAATTAGGGTTTTGTTCTCCCTTCATCTCAAATGAATCATCTTCATCAACAATCAACATTTGGTCCTCAGAGATTCATTTCAACAAGCTCAACAGCTTTGAATCAACCAGATTAGGGTTTTGACTGAAGTTAGCATACTCCTGACTTTTGCTCAGGGTTTGACCTAAGGACTTGGGACATGACCTCAAGACCCCAAATGCATCATTTTGACCTAATCCATTAGCTCAAGACATCTCCTACACAAAGATTGATCAGACAAATCCTTAGATCAGGGTTTTGAACTATCAGGGACTGAAATCAGGGATCACATTTGGGAAACCCTAAAAATCCCCAGGAAGTCAATCAAAAGTTTCAATCATCTTCGAATAATCCCTATGACAACATCCAATGGAAATTGTGTCTCAATTCAAGATCCATAGTCATCAATTTGTGTTCATTTGAAGTGTGCCATTTTCAATTTGTGCGATTCAAGAGATTAGTTTGGAATTTGTTCAAAGAATTGGCATGTGGATTTGTCATTGATGAAAGAAAGTGTTTCATATGGATTGCTTGGAATTTAGAACAAATTCAAAATTATCCATAAGGATTTCTTCAAGGTTTGCAAAAAAGGAGAAGACATTATCCATTTTGAGTTCATTTTGAAAGAATTGCTTCAAGTATGGTTCTAAGACCATGGATTCAAGAATTTCAAGTTCAATATTATTTCAAAGATCCATGATGACAAGAACATGTTTCAAGGCCTAAAATTCAAAGGATTTCCTATCATTTTCTATTCAAAAGGAATTCAAATTCCGTTCAAGGTCATTCAAGAATAATTCAAAGCTTCATGCTTGAATAACAATTTCATTCAAGTTTCTAAAAGAAATTCAAGCATTTACATGGAACAAATGCGTTACAAGTGGACTTTATCCAAAATTCAAGAATTACAAAATTCCATTCATTTTCAAGAATACAAAGTTTCATTCATACAAAGTTGGAATTACAAGGAAAAGAAAAAAATAAAACTTCAAATGCAATTCTTGAATTCTTCAAATCTCCATCCTTCAAGTTCAAGCTTCTTCATGCTTTCTTCAAAGTCCTCATGCAACATGAAAAAGAAACATAAGAGGGGTGAATTTAGCAAAAGAATAATTCAAGACAAAAAGGGGTGTATTTAACAAAAGAATAATTTCAAGACAAAAAAGAGATCAAAGAGAGATTTTTTTTCCCACTTGCATAAGAAATATCTCATGAAGAATATTCTTGCAATCATTACAATTTGCCAATCAAGTTTATTATCATCCAAACATGCCCTTAACTTTTCCTATAAATAGAAGGCCTCATTTCATTGCAAATCACACCAAAGCTACTATACTACTAGCTTTCTCACTTCTTCCTCTTCTCTTATAGTTTTCATGTTTCTTTGTTAGAAGGAGAAATTCTTCAAATCAAAGAAAACTACTTGAAAAAAATAAGAGTTTCTAGCTACATAGTTTCTTGAAGGGGAGTGAAGAAGAAATTCTTCATACCTTGGTGGAAAGTTCCAACTTGAAGGCCATCTTCAAGTCTCCCTAATATCCAAAGAGGTGGTGGTCATCTTCATCAAAAGCCTACAACAACAAGCAAAGTTGTTAGGAAAATTGTTAGTAACAATTCAAGGTTGTTAGTAACAATAAAGAATTCGAGGCGTACCTTCAACAATAATCCGGCGAAAACCTCCTCGCCGTAGGTAAGTCGATTTCACTCTTACTCTCAATATTATTGTTTAATCATTACTACAAATATGTTATTCTTGTGCATAACTGAAAAATCAAAAACATAGAGGTTGAATTTTTTGTAAGTGAACAAAACAAAAACACAGAAGCTACAGCATCTGTGGACCGTCCTTTCGGGCCATACCCCTCCGTGGGTGGGATACGTGAACTGACTCTTTTTTGTCGATCGGACGCTTTCGCGTCACTTTTGAAAAAGTTTACAGAGTCGCCACCGACCTTTTATTTTATCCAATGAAGGAAAGGTTTATAAAAGAAACAGAAAAAAGACCTTTGAGAGATTCTGGGTAAGGGGGTAGGTTATACAAAGGGAAGGTGTTAGCACCCTTTGTATCCATGGTTATCCATGGGCTCTTTAGTTTACTTAGCTCATTTGCTTTACTTTTCAATTGATTCGGAATGCTTTACCTGTGTTTTTGAAATACCTTTGCAAATAGAATTTGTAATGATCCTTGTGCGGATATATACAAATGCTTGTTTATCTTTCGAAAGATGTTTTGAAAAGATCGTTAATTTTGTAATGATCCGTGTTTGGATGTATACAAAATATTGTCTTTTGGAAAATTCGTTTTAAAAAACAACAGTGTATGAGAATTTTGTTTGTTTTGATTTTGAGCAAGCAAACTAGGAGGTCTACCCTGAGTTAGGAGGTCTTTATCCTTGTTCCCTTTAAAAATCTATCCATTCGTCGGATATAAACAAAAGGTTCGATTTTGTACTCGAAACAGTAGAAATGTAACTTTGATTTTGAAAAGAGTGAAAAGGGGTTACCCTAGGAGGTGCAAATGTGATTGTGATTGAATTCAGATATTTATCTTTGAAGTTAGTGATCTGACGGTTCAGTTTTATCTTTGACATACACGCAGTTTATATGGGTGCTGGAAATTAAAATGCGGAAATGTAAAGTGCAGAAAGTAAATCTACGCTATTACATCGATTGTGCGGGAAATGTAAACTAGCCTATTTACATGAATTTGACATCCTATACATTTATCTAGGAATTTTAAATTGCAAGAAATAAAAGGCATATTTTTGTATTTTTGTGATTTATTTTAAATATTATTAATGCATTATTAATTAATTTAAAATAAAGAAAAGATGGAAATATGATTAAACCTAGCAAATAAGTTTAAAAATATGTACAAAAGGTTTGTTAATTGATTTTAGAACAAAACTAATTTTTTTGGAATTTTTGAAATTTGTTTTTGGATATTTTAAGTTAATCAAAACATAATTATGCAAATAATTACACAAATAATTAAAACTTAAAGAGAAAATTATCCTAAATATGTACAAAATTAGTTTATGATATATAAACAATATTTAACACAAAGAACAATTTTTTTTATGATTTTTTTTGACTAATTAAAATAATTAATAAGCAAATATACAAATACATACTAATTAATTATGAAAAATATTGAAATTTTGAAGAAAAATAAAATATTTTTGTTTCATAAAATAATATATTATTTTAGAAGTTTAAAATATTTTTTGTGGAATTTTTGGAAGTTTTTAACTATTTTTAATTAATTTATCAAAGAAACTAAAATAAAAATAGAAAATAAAATTAAAAATATAAGGATACTGATCTGGTGTGGCAATTAATGAAGGAGCATGGTGAGCTTGCATGTGTGAGGCGTTGGATTGGCTTTGAGATTGATCCAAGGGCACAGATTTGTAGGTGCATGGTATGATGGTGTACACTGAATCCAAGGGGATTCAAAGTCTTTGCAGGGGCCCACGCTGGATTGACCAGCGAATAAGATTTGAGGGAAGGGCCACCTTGGCGCGCTGAAAAGTCAGACGAACCACGCTTGGACGCGTGGTCGTCTTCAACCTCCAGAAGTGAGGTTTTCAGCTTCAAATAGCGGGGGTTTTTAACCTCCCCTATTTGGACGTTAAAATTCCAATTTTTTAACAACCTATGAACCTGCAAAAAATACGAGTTAGCAATAGAAACAAGTGACCCAGATCCACTAATTAGAGTGTCCTGAATCCAAATATGTCATTTGTTTTAAGGTTTGAAGCTCCTAGCTATGGATACGAAGAAGATGAAGCTTAAACACTCATGGACTCGTTTTAATGGTGGAGCCTGATCCTCACGTTGGAACACTCATGCTAAGGCCCAGATCACACATATAGGTCCCCATAAGGATGTTAGGGTGGTTAGTTTGCAGTGAAATTAGTTGCATATACAAAAACGAAAATAAAACTCATATGTACATGAAGAGCTTTAAGTGCTTTATACGACTCTCATATGTCTATATTTAGAGCTCAATCTTACTCTATAATGTTTGAGGAGATGATTAGAAGTGTTTATTGGTATTGATATTGATTGGAAATTTGAATTTGAAAATTACAAAGTATATGCAAATTTTGAGAATTTTTGTGATATTTCTTGCTATACTCTTGCCCTATTTCGTGTGTCCCCTTTGCTGAAGTATGATGCTTCTTTTATAGCCCAAAGTTGCTTGGAACTCAAGCTAAGAAGCTTTGTTGTCTTTGTTGAAAGTTTGATTTTTAAAATATTAAAAATCTTTGAATTGTTGACCAAGCTTGACTCCATTCAATGCTCTTGTCTTGCTCTTCAATTCTTGCAGAAAAAATGAAGATTCCTTGAAGTGAGTCATACTTGGAGGCCAAGCAACCATTATCCATGCATTTTCCTTTTAATTTTAATCTTAAAGTAAGATAAAATTATGCAAAAAATGGCCAATAAAGATGTGGGCTTTGTCTTGGTCGTGGGAGGCCCATAGTAACATGGCAAAGATGTTTGGACCATAAAAACTTGGCATCTTTTGGAAAAAAAAACATTTTTGAGCAATGTTGATTTCATGCATTTTCCCAAAATTTAGCCAACTTCAACAAGGTGTAAATCCTTCAATTTTTGTCATATGAAGGAGATCTTGCACTTTTTGGAAACCTCAAAGAGTCCTCTAACCAATGTCTTTGGTCTCATATCAAAATGATTTTTGGTTCTCCTTGTGTGTCCATTTGAAAAAAGTGTCTTTTTGTTGACTTTGAAAATGACCTGTAATGTCTTTGGCCATATTTTTCAAATGGTGAATGCTATGACCATGGGATCAATTGCATTTGAAAGATAATTGAATTTCCTTCAAAATGAGCTTTGGTTGACATTTTTTGGATGAAGGATGAGAGAGTTATGATCAGTCAAAGTTGAGTTGACTTTTCAGGCAAAAAACCCTAATTTTGAATCTTAGGGTTTTGTTGATTTTTGATCTTTCCTTGATGAATTGTGATCATCCAATGATCAAATGTTGAATCCTTTGACAAAATATGGACTTTGACAAAAAAATTCATTTTTGACTGTCAGTTGACTTTTTGGGTCAAACGGGTCGTCTGTTGACTGTTTGAGCTGCTGACGGTGCGTCTGAGTGAATTGAAGTTTGAAAATTTGTATGATGGTACTTTGAGATGTATGGATGTATATGAAATCCATTTGAGCTCTCAAAACTTGTTGCTCCTGTTAAAACAAGAAAAACCCTGATTAGGGACTGTCTGTATAGGAGGCAGTTAAGCGTACCTGATTTTTGTGCAGTGTTGAGTTTCTGCTAATCATGTGATATTCAGAAGACTTCTAACACAAAAATCTTGGAAATTTGAATTATGAATGATTGATTTGATTGATTGTACAAATCACTGTGAATTGTACTGTCTGCAGTTTGTCTGTCAACCGACTGTTCGTGTACTGAAGCAGCAGTTAAAGTGAAAAATCAACCGTCAAAGTTAATTTTCTTTTTTTTTTTTTGTTGTTATTTTTGTTTTTGTTTGGTGTGAAGCATGAAAATTTATTTACATGACTTGTTAGAAAACAGAAACATAATAAATAACTGATATTTACGGTATGCGGGCAAAATTACCGATAATAACCTGAAAATTATTTAATGCACAGAAATAGAAATATTTGACTGGCAGAAAATACACAAAATATTATCTTAGTAATTAAGCAATATTATGACAACTAGTACAACATTTAATACTGACAGTATAAATATTACATACTATATTGAAAAGTACGACGAATAAACGGTACGTTTAAGAAAATAAGAAACACGACAAATTTTAAAAATGACGGTTGACGAACCATGCTATGATTAATAACATGTAGAGGAGTGGGAGTGCAACCATTGCAGGTCCACACTTCTCAGGACTGTGTAGGCAGAAGAAAGTTATGATCACCGTAGCAATGGTGACGACTGTAAGAAGCAGTGTTTCTATCCATTTTGCCATTTTTGCTAGGGAAGAAGAAATGATGGATTATGAGGTAGGAATTTGAAAGATGATTTAGAATTTGATGTGAGATTTGTGGGAAGAATGAGAGGTATTTATAGAATGGAAAGATGATAGAGACGTTGGGGAATGATGTGATTCCGTACAAAAGGAAATTTGAGTGGTAGTGAGATTTGAAAGAAAGTGTAAGGTATTGTTGGGAAAAGAGAGATGGATAGAATAAAGTTGAGATTTGAATTTGAAAGGATAGATTTGAAAAGATTTTGAAAATAATGGAATATAGCACAAAAGTTAGTGGGAAAACAAAAACAATTGTTACCAGTACAGTGTGAGTTTCCTGCTTTTGCGCCTGCAAAAAGATTTAACCCTGCATGAATCGTGTCAGTACTATTTATCTGTAAAATAAATAAATAGTATTTGTGAAGTAAAGAACAGTATTTGGCGTTTGCGTAAGAATAAATTCCACTGTAAGCCAAGTTACTGTGTAAGAAAAAATTCTGAAAACCAAGTTCTTCATATGTCAGGATATTTTGAAAAAATCCATGTTTATATGAGACTCTTAATTTTCATATTGAAACTTTCCTGAAAAAAGAAGTGGGCAAATTTTGGGGTATAACAGTTGCCCCTATTCAATCTTCTTAAACCTGAAGAGATTGTCTGAAATCTGAGGGTAGAAGATGATTGAATAAATAGATGCCCTGAAAATTTGCACTTACCTTGATCAGCAGAGATGTTGGAAGTTGCATTTGAACGTTGTCTGTGAAATGTTGTTGGCAGATTGAAACATTACCTGAGATGGGCTTTCGGATGCCACCTGGACAATGTGTTGATGGTTTGTTCATCAGAATGAATCTGTTGATTATATCTTGATGAAGGATTTGAAAGTTGATCATTGTGGAACCGTTTGAGGTATCACTTTAGATCTGCAGTGTTAGATCGTTCTGGAACCGTCTGAGGTTTCGCCTTAGATCTGAAATGCTAGATCGTTCTGGAACCGTCGGAGGTATCGCCTTAGATCTGAAATGCTAGATCGTTCTGGAACCGTCTGAGGTATCGCCTTAGATCTGAAATGCTAGATCGTTCTGGAACCGTCTGAGGTATCGCCTTAGACTAGCAATGTTAGATGATAAATGAGTTGAGAATGAGAGTTCTTCAGAGTGAATCTTTGGTTTGATTGTATCTGAAAGGACTGCTTGTCTGAATAAGATTCAGGATGAACACTGCATGTGAGTGAGAACATCTTTGCTGAAGACATCTGTCTACCTGAAAAATCAAGTTAATAATATGCGATGTCTATGATGCATGTATGATATGAGATCCTCGAGCTAGAGGAGAAATATGCAAGTTATGTTGTGTATGAATATGCGTATGATGCATGATTGTGAATGTGAATATGAGTGTGAATGTGATGCATGGTTTATGCAGCTTAGAGCGTGTCAAGCTCCTGATTGGGAAAATAAATCCCAGCTTAGTCGTCAAGAAATGAAGGCATTGTGATTGGGAAAATAAATCCCTGCTAGCCATTTGGAAGTGAAGGCATCGTGGTTGTTGATGATCTTCTGTCTCGCTTGAGTTCCCTGGGTTGGGGAAATTCTTTGAGAACCAGGATGTTCTATTGAAGGATCTTTGATTACTGCTCGGGGATGAACAGTAGTTTTGAGAGTTCGGACTGTAACGCCCTTTGGAGTGGGAATGAGGAAGATGCATAATCCTCCGATGCACTATCTGACCAAGTTTGGGTGCGGAGATCACACCTTCTGAAGACAGTAATCTGGAACAACCCTGCTGGGGAATAAGACTTCTTTCGAAAGAAAAATCTTTTTGAGGGATTTGTTGAGGAATGTGTCTCCATTGGGGAAACTTCCTTCTGATGCTGGTTTAGGATAATGTCCAAATAATTGGGACATGTCCGGAATGCTATTCCTGTTTTTCCTGGTAAACATCAATCATATTCAAATGCATATGTTCATTCAAAATATCATTGGGATGCTCGCGTATTCAAAACAGAAAAAATGAAAATGTTAGTTATAAGCTGCATTGATTTTTGAAAAGGTGCCGTGATAGGCGGATTAGTATAGGGAGACAACAATCCTAGAAGTAGGAAATTGTCAGAAAGTTTTGAAAAGTATTTATGAAAAGAAATAGCTATGTGAGAACGATCCAGTCAAGTTTCAATTCTGCTATTGCCAATCTGTCTTCGAGCATCTCATCCCTCACTTGTTGGAAGAAAGTGATTGGACTGATCGGTGTCTTTGAGGTGTTGAACCTTGTCGGTGAGTAGGCAGCTGAGCGGGACATAGTTGTATGCTTTATTCCCTAATTTTTGCCTAGGCTGCCCTTTCAGGTTTTCAGCCTACCGGGATTGTATTTGTTTTGTCTCTAATTTTTGCCTGGATCGCCCTTTCGGGTTTTCAATCCACCGAGACGCTCATTTTTGCCTAAATTGCCCTTTCAGGTTTTCAACTTAGCGAGCTGTATTTTTTTTTTTTTTTTAAGCAAAGTACTTTTTGACTATGTCCGCATTCACAGGGTGTGGGAAATCCTCGCCATCCATGGTGGTAAGCAACATGGCACCGCCGGAGAATATTTTCTTGATTATGAATGGTCCCTCGTAGGTGGGGGTCCATTTGCCTCTGGGATCACCTTGTGGTAAGATGATGCGTTTGATAACCAAGCCACCAGTTTGGTATGCTTGACTTTTGACTTTCTTGTTGAATGCTTTGATCATGCGCTTTTGGTATAGCTGGCCATGACAGATAGCTGCAAGTCTTTTCTCATCGATCAAGTGTATTTGGTCGAATCGAGTTTGAATCCAATCGTCTTCGTCTAGATCGGCTTCTTTCATGATCCTTAAGGAAGGAATCTGGATTTCGATTGGGAGAACTGCTTCCATACCGTAGACTAACGAGAATGGAGTTGCCCCTGTTGAAGTACGCGCAGATGTGCGATAACCATGAAGAGCAAAAGGTAACATCTCATGCCAGTCTTTGTAGGTTACTGTCATCTTTTGTATGATTTTCTTGATGTTTTTGTTGGCGGCTTCGACAGCGCCGTTCATCTTTGGTCGATATGGAGAAGAATTATGATGTTTGATCTGGAACTGCGTGCAGAGTTCAGTAATCATTTTGTTGTTTAGATTCGTGCCATTGTCAGTGATGATCCTTTCGGGGATGCCGTACCGACAAATGAGATTGTGCTTGATAAACCTGGCTACCACATTCTTGGTGACAGAAGCATATGAAGCTGCCTCTACCCACTTTGTGAAGTAGTCAATAGCGACCAGGATAAAGCGATGTCCGTTGGAAGCAGTAGGTTTGATTTCTCCAATCATATCAATACCCCACATTGCGAAAGGCCAAGGAGCCGTCAGAACGTTTAATGGAACTGGAGGTACATGCCCTTTGTCGGCATATATCTGGCATTTGTGACAAGTTTTGGAATGATGATGGCAATCTGTCTCCATGGTAGACCAGTAGTAACCTGCTCTCAAGATCTTTTTAGCCATTGTATGTCCGTTGGAATGAGTACCGAAGGTACCATTGTGTATGTCTTCCATGATTTGTTCTGCTTCCTTCTTGTTTACGCAACGAAGTAAAGTCGAGTCATGGTTGCGCTTGTACAAAGTTCCATTGCTTAGGAAGAATTTGGAGGCAAATCTCCTTAGAAACTTTCTGTCGTTAATAGATGCCCCTTCAGGGTACTCCTGGGTTTCGAGATACCTTTGTATTTCATGGAACCATGATTTGTCTTCCATTTGTTTGGTATCGATCTCATTGCAATAGGCTGGTTCGTCTTGCCTGTAAATGGTGATCATAGGAGCTTCGTCGTCCCAATTGACTTTGAACATGGATGACATGGTAGCTAAGGCATCAGCTAGTTGATTTTCTTCGCGTGGGATGTGTTCGAAAGTGATCTCCTCGAAGTAAGGAATCAAACTCAACACATGTTCTTTGTATGGAATTAGATTTGGGTGCTTTGTGTCCCATTCCCCTTTGACTTGGTAGATTACCAAGGCCGAGTCTCCGTAGACTTCAAGGAATTTGATTTTTAGATCAATTGCAGCTTTGAGACCCAGAATGCATGCTTCGTATTCGGCTATATTGTTGGTGCAATTGAAACACAATCTGGCGGTGAAGGGTGTATGACCTCCTGTGGGGGAAATGATCACAGCTCCGATGCCATTGCCGAGCGCATTAGAAGCTCCGTCAAAAACCATAGTCCATCGGGATCCTGGTTGTTTGTAGTCATTGACTAGCATAATGTCTTCGTCTGGGAAGTCAAAGTTCAATGCCTGATAATCATCTACTGCTTGATGAGCTAAATGATCAGCTACCACACTTCCTTTGATTGCTTTTTGCGAAGTGTATTGAATGTCATATTCTGTTAGGATCATTTGCCATCTTGCAATCCTTCCAGAGAGAGCAGGTTTTTCGAACACGTATTTGATTGGATCCATCTTGGAGATCAGGAAAGTGGTGTGATTTAGCATATACTGTCTTAGTCGGCGAGCCGCCCATGCTAAGGCACAGCAAGTTTTTTCGAGTAGTGAGTATCTTGTTTCACAATCGGTAAACTTTTTGCTAAGATAGTAGATTGCGTGCTCCTTTCGACCGGAATCGTCATGTTGTCCGAGTACACACCCCATTGAATCTTCTAACACAGTTAGGTACATTATCAGAGGTCTGCCTTCCACAGGAGGTAACAAGATTGGCGGTTTTTGAAGGTATTCTTTGATTTTATCAAAGGCTAACTGGCATTTGTCATTCCATCTTTCCACTTGATCTTTCTTCAGTAATTTGAAGATTGGCACACAAGTAGGAGTCATATGGGCAATGAATCTGGCTATGTAGTTTAGACGTCCCAAGAATCCTCTGACTTGTTTCTCGGTACGGGGTATGGGCATTTCTTGAATGGCTTTGACCTTGGCAGGATCAACCTCAATACCTTTACTGCTGACGATGAAACCTAAGAGTTTACCGGATCTTACTCCAAAGGTACACTTGTTCGGGTTCAGTCGCAATCTGTATTTCTTGAGTCTGTCAAACAGCTTGTGTAAATGACTCAAATGTTCTTCTTCGGTGTTGGATTTTGCGATCATGTCATCGACATACACCTCTATTTCCTGATGAATCATATCATGAAATAGTGTTACCATTGCTCGTTGGTAGGTAGCTCCAGCATTTTTTAGACCAAAGGGCATTACTTTGTAACAAAAGGTTCCCCAGGGAGTTGTGAAGGTTGTTTTTTCCATGTCTTCGGGTGCCATCTTGATTTGATTGTACCCTGAGAATCCGTCCATAAAGGAGAATACCTTGCATTGTGCGGTATTGTCAACTAGTACATCGATGTGCGGTAAAGGGAAATCATCTTTAGGGCTTGCCCGGTTCAGATCTCTGTAGTCTACACACATTCTGACTTTCCCGTCTTTTTTGGGTACAGGCACGATGTTAGCTATCCAAGGAGGATAACTTACAACTTTTAGGAATCCGGCATTGAATTGTTTTTCAACCTCGTCTTTGATCTTTTTTGACATATCAGGCTTACTCCTTCGCAGTCTCTGTTTGACCGGAGTGCTTCCTTCTTTGATTGGCAGGCGATGAACTACAATGTCCGTGTCAAGGCCAGGCATATCTTGATAAGACCAGGCGAATATCTCGGCGTAGTCTTGCAACAATTGAATCAGTCTTTGCTTGACACTGTTTTCTAAGTCAGCCCCAATTCTGACCTCTTTCTTTTCTTCGTCACTGCCCAAGTTGATGACCTCAATCGGCTCCTCATGAGGCTGTATGGCTTTTTCTTCTTGTTCTAGAAGTCTTGCAATTTCTCTTGGCACTTCACAATCTTCCTCACTTTCGTCCTCAGTTTGGTAGATCGGATTTTCAAAGTCATGACGGGCAATAGCAGAGTCGTTATTGACTGGATCCAGCGTGTATGTGAATCTGCATGGTAGATATGTGAGTGTGTATGAAGAGAAAAACATAGCTATTTGAAAGCGAATAAAGAAAGAAAAAGGATCACAAAATTTTGAACATGCGAGCATCCCATGATTTTATTGAATGCACATAATCATGATATGACAAACCCTTTTTATAGAAGGACCGTTGTGCTAAGGCACACGGCTTTCAAGCTCATGGTTCGATTGTTCAGGAACCACTTTTATCTTTGCACAATATACACAAAGAAAACAGGAAATGGCATTTACTCCTGATCAAAGGAGATCACATCCTCTGCTTTCCAGTTGTTCAATCCACCGTTGTTAGCAGGGAGCACCCAGCTGTTCCAGTTGCAGTTGTTCTTTTCGTCTTCCGTAGCATTGATTCCGCTAGTGGGAAAATGCGTAGGTAATTCCTCAGGATAAGTTGGATGATTTGTTGGATATGAGAATCCAGGTGGAGGTCCCTCTATTGGCTGAGCGAGATGCTCGATAAGGCCGTCCCATGCAGTAGGAATGATGTTTTGAATAGAGACTTGTGCATCCTGATAAGGAGTGTACTGTGACAGAAAATAACCTTCGTTGTTTGGCATCTTCCTGGCTTCTTCAAGAGCGAAGTTGTCGTCGTACTGTTCGTCCCATCCAGTCGGGACAATGTCTTTGATGGGAGTTGAAAAGCTCGGAGGAGCGGAATATTTCACCATATAGTCGTATTTGCCGCTGGGTTCTCCTAGCGTGTCCCATACTTCTTTGGGTGGATTTTGATATTGCTGAGTGACGGGACTTGTGATACTTCCGTCATTTTGATTACCCTCTTCTGTTGGAGTAAGATCTTCCAGAGCAATGTAAGAATTCTGAGGTGTGATATACTGGTAGTTGTAACCGTCATTTGGTCCTCCCACAGCATCCCACATTCCCATGGTAATGGGTGGAATTTCGTCTGGATATGGCTGAATGATGTGGTTCAAGTATGTCCCTTCATCATCAATGGCGTTTACTTCTTGGCTGGCGAAGTGTGATATTAACCCTTCAGAGCGAGGATTTTGATCATTCTTTTGATTTTCACCATTATAGCCCAGACCTAGCTTGTCGGACTTGTAGGGTATATCAGGGAGTTGTCCCCATACTGTGCGATCACCCTGTTCAATCATGGCTTTGGCATCTTTGAGAGAAGCCATAGTTGTAGCTGGAGTAGCAGGAATATGCTTGGTGGTAGAGATATCTGGAGATACAACCTCAAAAGCTTGATACGGAGTTTCGATGGATTCGCCCTCCATCTCAACATACTTGTCGTTGCTCAAGTGACTGACCATATATTCTTCTTCGCCATAGACTGTGACAACCTTTCCTTTTACTGGGTATTTTAACTTCTGATGCAGGGTAGAAGTTACAGCGTTTGCCCCATGTATCCAAGGGCGTCCTAGTAAACAGGAGTATGTTGGAAGAACGTCTATTACGGAAAAGATAACATCGAAAGTTTGAGAGCCCACTCTGATTGGGAGCTTAACTTCTCCGTACACCGTTCTTGTTGACCCATCGAAGGCTCTTACAACCACATCACTTGGTTGTAGCACAACTCCTTTGAAGTCAAGTTTTTCCAGTATTACCTTTGGTAACACGTTTAGAGAGGAACCATTGTCTATTAGCACATGAGACAGAGTGGTGCCGTTGCATTCGATAGAGATGTGCAGGGCCTTGTTGTGATTTCTTCCAGCAGGAGTTAGATCCACATCAGAGAAACCAAGACCATTGGGCACTGTAAGACTGGCGACACAATTCTCAAATTGGTCGATTGGGATTTCTTGAGGCACATGCGCAGCTTGAAGGAACTTCATTAGAGCTTTAGCATGAGCTTCTGAATATTTTAGCAGAGATAACATTGAGATTTTTGAAGCAGTATGCCCCAGTTGTTCGACAATATTGTAATCACTTTTGCAGATGATTTTCAATATTTCGTCCATCTCTTGCTTTGATGGATCCTCAGCAGTGATCTCTACCGGATTTTGAACTGGTTCGATCAGTGGCTCTTTGCCTCGAGTGTTGATATCTGGAATAGGAATTGGAACCTGGATTGGACTAGCAGCAATATTTGGAGAAATTTCTGGTGAAAAGATTCTTCCACTTCTCGTGATCTTGCTAGTGCCTGCAATGTTACTTACAACTGAAGTAGTTAGTGTTGCGTCCTCTTTAGTCGAGGGATCCTGCTTAACTCCATGAATGTAAACATTAGTGTCATATCCCCATGGGACAGCTTTGTCTGAGGAGTATGGAAATGGAGTTGGTCTAGCAATGACTACTGATGCCACTTTGAGTGTAGCAGAAAGTTTGAATGGAGCCTTGGTAGAGATTATGAATGGTAAGCTGGAGATCACTGAGACGTCTTCCATTCTTATCCCGTTGGCAAAGACTTTGCCCAACATGTCCATAGAAGGGAGCCTCTCAAACATAATGATACGGCGATCCATGTGTTTTTGAATTCCCATCTTTAGATTTTCACAACCATTGGGTTGGCGTGAGCAATAAAAGCAGTCGGGATCACAACCTGGAAAGTAACCAGCTTGGATGAACTTTCTTTTGACTTCGAGGAGTGGAATTGATACTTCGTTCACATCATAAATGTAAACTGTGTCTATGATAGCATTAACAGTTTTGTCATGCTTTGGCATAGGTGCTGTGATGACATTTGGAGTTTCTGGAGGATCGAACTCAATTTCTCCAGCATCTATCATGTCTTGGATTTTATTTTTCAGGGCCCAGCAGTGATCTGCGTCATGTCCTGGACAGTTTGAATGATAGGCACATGTTGCATCAGGGCGATAATTCAGAGAAGAAGTATTGACATTCTTCGGAGGACCCCTTAATGTGATCAGATCCGCTTTAAGCAAGTGCTGCAATGCCTGAGAGATTGGCATGTTGATTTTGGTGAAAGTTCTTCTTGGTGCATCTGGTCGATGCGTATATTTTGGCTGTTGATCTTTTTGAGGTGCAGATGCGGAGATCATAACTGCCCCTACAGATTGATGCTGATCACTTTTGTGACTTGTCTGAATTTGTGCTGTATTGACCTCATTTCTGATGGGCCTTTTTGTAGTACCAGAGGAGGATCCTACTTGAATTTTTCCATTTCGAATGCCACTTTCGACACGTTCTCCGGTCAGTATTAGGTCAGTGAAACCTGATGATGAACTTCCCAGCAAATGGCTATAGAATGGGCCAGTTAAAGTGCCCATGAACATGTCGACTAGTTCGCGATCAGATAAGGGTGGTTGAACCCTTCCAGCCATATCTCTCCACTTTTGTGCATACTCTTTGAAACTTTCTTTTGGTCCCATAGACATGCCTCGCAATTGAGTACGAGTGGGTGTAAGATCAGCATTGTATTGGTACTGTTTGTAAAAAGCAGCAGCTAACTCTTCCCAAGTATGAACCTTGGTATTTTCTAGCTGGTAGTACCATTCGAGTTGTGTACCTGACAGACTTTCTTGGAAAAAGTGAATCCACAATTTGTTATCTGTTGTATGAGGTTGTATCTTCCTCACATAAGATCTCAAATGTAGTTTTGGACAAGAAACTCCATCATACTTTGCAAAGGTTGGAACTTTGAATTTTGGAGGGATGACAACATCCGACACGAGTCCCAGATCATTGAAATCTAAGCCAGGTATTTTTTGTATTTCCATAGCTTTCATACGATCCTCCAACTGTTGGTATTTGTCATCATCCTGTTCGTCTCCAGAATGATCTTCTTCTTCATTTGAAGAGAGAGAGGGTTTAGCAGAACCCTGGTTGCTTTGATTATCTTCTTGTTCACCATCACCGACTATTTCAGGGATTGGTGGCTTTTTGATCTTTTTGACAGGGATCTTGATCTTCCTTCTCAGGTAACTCAAGCCTGCAGATTCTTTGGGCTTCTTCTTCTTCTTGAGTATCAGGGCTTTCAGCTCTTGTTGCCCCTTTGCCAGTTCCAGAATTGCCACTTGAACTTGGGCATTCTGTACTTCGAGATTCTTGATGCTTGCCTCAGATTCCATCTCTTCTGACTGAAATAAACAGCGAAGAGATGAGAAACCCGTCATGAGAACCTGTTATGAAATGTGTATGACTGGATGCCATGTATGCAATGTGTATGCAATGTATATGAATGCAATGTATGAAATGCAATGTATGAAATGCAATGTGTATGCAATGCATGTGAATGCATGTGTGCAATGTTTTCAAGGATCATAGAGTCTAGATTTGTTAAAGAAGCAACAAACGTTAGTTAATCAATTTATTCTTTTTTCTTTGCCTCATTTGGGCTTACAAGACAGAAAATAAAATAAATGATCTTTCAGGTCTCCCGTGGGCGCTTTTTCTTTGTCCCCAGGAATGCGTTGATTCTTTGTTCTTCTTGAAGCTGTCTGGTGAGCTCGAATAGCCTTCTCTCATAGTCCTGACAGTGTTCTTTGAAGGTGTCTCTTTCCTCTTTGAGTTGAACCCAGGATTTTTGCAACTCTTCCAAGTCAGTTGGCATATCCGGGTGTAGAATAACTTGAGGTTCGTAACCTTCGACTTCTGATTCGATAGTCACAGGTAGAACAGCGGGATAGGGCATCATGAGTTTTTGAGCATGAGTACGCACCCATCTGAGGTAAAGTTCCATAGGAATAGAATTCCATTGCCCCAGAGTTTTGCTTTCTATTCTATAGACACTGTCCCAAGCCTGTATGAATCTTCGTCGGTGTCTGTGAGAATCATTCTCGTAATCAAACACAATGCCACGGATAATCATGTCATGAGGACCGTTGCTTCTTGCATATCCGAATTGGCGTAGAGCTAGAGAGGGATTGTAAGTGATACCTCCTTTAATGCCAAGGAGTGGCACATTAGGGTATTCTCCACAATGATCAATGATAGTAATGTCTCTTTGAAAGAAGTTGTTCCATCGGATATCTGAATGAGATAAAGACATGATTCTGTAAGACCATTGTGCTCTTTGTTCATTTCTCAGTACTGATCGGGGAAGATGACATGTAAACCACCTAGCCAGCAGTGGTATACAGCACATGAGAGTTCCTCGCTTCTTCGTGGTACGAGTGTGTAGAGAGTGTAGGATGTCTCCCAGCAATGTTGGTACCGGGTTGCGAATTAGGAAAAGGTTGATGATGTGTACACTTATGAACTGGTCGGAATTAGGGAACAAAACCAACCCATAGATCAAAAGAGCCATAACTTCTTCAAAAGCTGGATAACTTTTGTTTTCTAGCAGTAGTCGAGTCTTTTCCAGTAAGAATTTGGCAAGCAAAACCCTCAACTCCCACTCTTTGTTTCCCAATTGGATTTGATTTCTGACTTTTGCAGATGTAAAGCAGCAGCAATGACTTTCAGGTTTTGGTTTTCTTTCTAAACCAGTGAAAGGTAATTGATCTCGGATTGGTAATCTAATTAATTCAGAGAATTCTTCCAAAGTGGGTACCAACTGGTAATCAGGAAATGTGAAGCAATGATGTTCAGGGTCGAAGAACTGGAACAGGACCCGTATCATGTCTTCTCTTCAAACTTTGAGGTAACCAAATGGAGTAGGTGACCATGCTTTTCAGTGAATTGAGCATTCCTGGGGAATTCTGCTACCAAGACTTTGAGTTCAGATGGCACCGTTGAGATATTGATTCGGATGTAATCTCTGGTGGCGGGAGCCATTACCTGCAAAAACAAAAGTAAACTCTTTGATCCTTGAAATGTGTAGTGAAAAATGATGTGTTTATGATGCAAACATGTGGCACACAAAAACAAATCAAACAATAGCCTTAGGTTCAAAGGCTTGCATGAGGTTGATAGGTGGATACCCTCCCCTCTGAAGTTGAGTTGGTTGAAAACCTGTCCTAGAATAGTATTCGGGTTCTATGATCCTTGGAGACAACATCTCAATACGGCGCTCGAGACGGCCGATCAAGAATATTCCTCGAGGATAACTAGCTTCGATCAATTTCAAAGCTAACCACTTAATAGGCCACAAGTCAAGTTCAACTAAAAGGTTCTAAGACAAATTAGTGTTAATGACACTTCGGAAGCCTAATATACTCCTTGATCGCTTTCAAGGGACCATCAGGTATAAACCAAAGTATCACACTAACTATGACTACCAGATCAACCGTATCGGTACATGCCGTACAGTTTCCTTGGTCTATTGTCATATACTTAAGGTATCTCGAGATTCGGGTTAGAATCTTTCACACAAGCAAAGTACCCAAGCAAACCTGTGAAAAGTAAAGCAATCAGATCAAACAATTGAAAACATCGAAATGATCTATACTCTAAAGGTAACCCCTTTTGAAAACATTTTGAATTTGTATTCCCCAGCAGAGTCGCCAGTTCTGTGGACCGTCCTTTCGGGCCATACCCCTCCGTGGGTGGGATACGTGAACTGACTCTTTTTTGTCGATCGGACGCTTTCTCGCGTCACTTTTGAAAAAGTTTACAGAGTCGCCACCGACCTTTTATTTTATCCAATGAAGGAAAGGTTTATAAAAGAAAACAGAAAAAAGACCTTTGAGAGATTTTGGGTAAGGGGGTAGGTTATACAAAGGGAAGGTGTTAGCACCCTTTTGTATCCATGGTTATCCATGGGCTCTTTAGTTTGCTTAGCTCATTTGCTTTACTTTTCAATTGATTCGGAATGCTTTACCTGTGTTTTTGAAATACCTTTGCAAATAGAATTTGTAATGATCCTTGTGCGGATATATACAAATGCTTGTTTATCTTTCGAAAGATGTTTTGAAAAGATCGTTAATTTTGTAATGATCCGTGTTTGGATGTATACAAAATATTGTCTTTTGGAAAATTCGTTTTAAAAAACAACAGTGGTATGAGAATTTTGTTTTGTTTTGATTTTGAGCAAGCAAACTAGGAGGTCTACCCTGAGTTAGGAGGTCTTTATCCTTGTTCCCTTTAAAAATCTATCCATTCGTCGGATATAAACAAAAGGTTCGATTTTGTACTCGAAACAGTAGAAATGTAACTTTGATTTTGAAAAGAGTGAAAAGGGGTTACCCTAGGAGGTGCAAATGTGATTGTGATTGAATTCAGATATTTATCTTTGAAGTTAGTGATCTGACGGTTCAGTTTTATCTTTGACATACACGCAGTTTATATGGGTGCTGGAAATTAAAAATGCGGAAATGTAAAGTGCAGAAAGTAAATCTACGCTATTACATCGATTGTGCGGGAAATGTAAACTAGCCTATTTACATGAATTTGACATCCTATACATTTATCTAGGAATTTTAAATTGCAAGAAATAAAAGGCATATTTTTGTATTTTTGTGATTTATTTTAAATATAATTAATGCATTATTAATTAATTTAAAATAAAGAAAAGACGGAAATATGATTAAACCTAGCAAATAAGTTTAAAAATATGTACAAAATGTTTGTTAATTGATTTTAGAACAAAACTAATTTTTTTGGAATTTTTGAAATTTGTTTTTGGATATTTTAAGTTAATCAAAACATAATTATGCAAATAATTACACAAATAATTAAAACTTAAAGAGAAAATTATCCTAAATATGTACAAAATTAGTTTATGATATATAAACAATATTTAACACAAAGAACAATTTTTTTTATGATTTTTTGACTAATTAAAATAATTAATAAGCAAATATACAAATACATACTAATTAATTATGAAAAATATTGAAATTTTGAAGAAAAATAAAATATTTTTGTTTCATAAAATAATATATTATTTTAGAAGTTTAAAATATTTTTTGTGGAATTTTTGGAAGTTTTTAACTATTTTTTAAATTAATTTTATCAAAGAAACTAAAATAAAAATAGAAAATAAAATTAAAAATATAAGGATACTGATCTGGTGTGGCAATTAATGAAGGAGCATGGTGAGCTTGCATGTGTGAGGCGTTGGATTGGCTTTGAGATTGATCCAAGGGCACAGATTTTGTAGGTGCATGGTATGATGGTGTACACTGAATCCAAGGGGATTCAAAGTCTTTGCAGGGGCCCACGCTGGATTGACCAGCGAATAAGATTTGAGGGAAGGGCCACCTTGGCGCGCTGAAAAGTCAGACGAACCACGCTTGGACGCGTGGTCGTCTTCAACCTCCAGAAGTGAGGTTTCTCAGCTTCAAATAGCGGGGGTTTTTAACCTCCCCTATTTGGACGTTAAAATTCCAGTTTTTTAACAACCTATGAACCTGCAAAAAATACGAGTTAGCAATAGAAACAAGTGACCCAGATCCACTAATTAGAGTGTCCTGAATCCAAATATGTCATTTGTTTTAAGGTTTGAAGCTCCTAGCTATGGATACGAAGAAGATGAAGCTTAAACACTCATGGACTCGTTTTAATGGTGGAGCCTGATCCTCACGTTGGAACACTCATGCTAAGAGCCCAGATCACACATATAGGTCCCCAT
The DNA here is from genome assembly GCF_029867415.1 of Vicia villosa. NCBI lineage: Eukaryota > Viridiplantae > Streptophyta > Magnoliopsida > Fabales > Fabaceae > Vicia > Vicia villosa. Next base: position 21,531,007 of record NC_081181.1, on the reverse strand, counting down.
AAGGATGTTAGGGTGGTTAGTTTGCAGTGAAAATTAGTTGCATATACAAAAACGAAAATAAAACTCATATGTACATGAAGAGCTTTAAGTGCTTTATACGACTCTCATATGTCTATATTTAGAGCTCAATCTTACTCTATAATGTTTGAGGAGATGATTAGAAGTGTTTATTGGTATTGATATTGATTGGAAATTTGAATTTGAAAATTACAAAGTATATGCAAATTTTGAGAATTTTTGTGATATTTCTTGCTATACTCTTGCCCTATTTCGTGTGTCCCTCCTTTTTGCTGAAGTATGATGCTTCTTTTATAGCCCAAAGTTGCTTGGAACTCAAGCTAAGAAGCTTTGTTGTCTTTGTTGAAAGTTTGATTTTTAAAATATTAAAAATCTTTGAATTGTTGACCAAGCTTGACTCCATTCAATGCTCTTGTCTTGCTCTTCAATTCTTGCAGAAAAAATGAAGATTCCTTGAAGTGAGTCATACTTGGAGGCCAAGCAACCATTATCCATGCATTTTTCCTTTTAATTTTAATCTTAAAGTAAGATAAAATTATGCAAAAAAATGGCCAATAAAGATGTGGGCTTTGTCTTGGTCGTGGGAGGCCCATAGTAACATGGCAAAGATGTTTGGACCATAAAAACTTGGACTCATTTGGAAAAAAAACATTTTTGATCAATGTTGATTTCATGCATTTTCCCAAAATTTAGCCAACTTCAACAAGGTGTAAATCCTTCAATTTTTGTCATATGAAGGAGATCTTGCACTTTTTGGAAACCTCAAAGAGTCCTCTAACCAATGTCTTTGGTCTCATATCAAAATGATTTTTGGTTCTCCTTGTGTGTCTATTTGAAAAAAAGTGTCTTTTTGTTGACTTTGAAAATGACCTGTAATGTCTTTGGCCATATTTTTCAAATGGTGAATGCTATGACCATGGGATCAATTGCATTTGAAAGATAATTGAATTTCCTTCAAAATGAGCTTTGGTTGACATTTTTTTGGATGAAGGATGAGAGAGTTATGATCAGTCAAAGTTGAGTTGACTTTTCAGGCAAAAAACCCTAATTTTGAATCTTAGGTTTTTGTTGATTTTTTGATCTTTCCTTGATGAATTGTGATCATCCAATGATCAAATGTTGAATCCTTTGACAAAATATGGACTTTGACAAAAAATTGTCATTTTTGACTGTCAGTTGACTTTTTTGGTCAAACGGGTCGTCTGTTGACTGTTTGAGCTGCTGACGGTGCGTCTGAGTGAATTGAAGTTTGAAAATTTGTATGATGGTACTTTGAGATGTATGGATGTATATGAAATCCATTTGAGCTCTCAAAACTTGTTGCTCCTGTTAAAACAAGAAAAAAAACCCTGATTAGGGACTGTCTGTATAGGAGGCAGTTAAGCGTACCTGATTTTTGTGCCTGCAAAAAGATTTAACCCTGCATGAACTGTGTTAGTACTATTTATCTGTAAAATAAATAAATAGTATTTGTGAAGTAAAGAACAGTATTTGGCGTTTGCGTAAGAATAAATTCCACTGTAAGCCAAGTTACTGTGTAAGAAAAATTCTGAAAACCAAGTTCTTCATATGTCAGGATATTTTGAAAAAATCCATGTTTATATGAGACTCTTAATTTTCATATTGAAACTTTCCTGAAAAAAGAAGTGGGCAAATTTTGGGGTATAACACCTCTTGATTATTAACCATACATTATTTTTTTTATGATCAAATATTAAGAGTGGTTTTTCTTATCATCATGTTAGTAACATAAGGTATCTATCTACTTTGTTAGACAAAACAAGATTAGCCTCCTAGAAAGACTTTGTATTTTGAGAATTTTAATAAACTAAATTATCTCAAACTTACATGACATATTCTACCTTCATTCCAAATTTAAATCAATCCTAAAATCATCCCATTAACATTTATGATCATTAACTACCTTTAAGTGGGGCTTAAAACAAGAGAAATCCATGTTTTCTCCTAAAAAGGGTTCCTGACTCGATTCAAGCAAGCAAAATCCCATCCCTTTATCCATGACACTTTTTAATTTGATTATAAAGGCATCTCATCTGATTCAAAAGATAAAAATCCATCTCTTACTCTATTCAAAACCTTATTGAATCGATTCAATCATTTTCTAAATCGATTCAAGATCCTGCAACCAAGAAAACTCATCATCCTAACACTAGAAAATCTTCTCTAAACCTATGTCAACACTTCCTAACATTCATAGATAAATCAAACAGTATATTAGACTACTAATACCCATAGATCATTATGGTTATCTCATATCCTACACACGCAACTTCCTCTTATCTAAACCTAACTAGGATCAAACTTAAAGAAAACCCGCCTTGTGAAGAGTATAATGATGATGATGAGGAAGATGATTATGATTTCCTTAATGCATTTCTACATTTATTGTATGATAACGTCTCTTCTCCAATTTTATTACTAAAATCTCACATCCCATTCTTCTTCATTTCTCTCAAGCACCTCGAAATCCCATCTCAGATTCTTGTTCTTTGCTTCAACCTCATCCCATTGATTCCTTTATGACGATTAAGTGAAATCCTTATATATGTTTGGTGGTTTGGAAGTAGATAACTCTTTAATGTGATGGTTGAATATAATTAAGGTTAAATATGGATGAACCATTCCAAGTATCTTATTGCACTCTTGAAATCATGATGAAAACATGAACTCTATACTTGCATGCAAGGCTTGAATTTTCATAGGATTTCTCTATACTTCCTCATAATCTCTCAATATATCAGGTGAAGAAGAGAGGAAGAGGCAAGTAATTTGTTTTCTAATTTCAACTTCCTAATATCAGAAATGATATGCTTACACTATAAATGACACTTACACCGTATTTCTATATGGTTTTGTTTTTTAAAATGTTTAATAATTATTTTTACTTTTCATGACACACACATCAAGCCATACACATGTTATATATTATACGGTGTAGGTGTAATTTGTTTGATTTTCATGGTACAGATAGCAAAACTCTTTTAATATCTCTCATTATAATCTCCTTAATAGAAAGACCAATTTTCCCTTCATTAAAATACATGATATTATTTAATTGCCGTTCGCAATATCATCCTTTCCTAAATGGAATTTCTCACCAATCTAGGTTTAATTAATTAATCGTCTTCCTTAAATTTTATAAATCTTACTCCCCCCGTCTCACAATAGGTGTCATCTTTGAGATTTTCACACTTTTTAAGAAAATGATTAATTATATTGATTTCAATGATAAAATGAGTTTCATTTACTAAAATAACCTTATTAATAATAGATAGTGGAGTATTTAAATAAATTAAAATACAATAAATAAGGGTAAGTTAGTGGGAAAAAAATAAATATCACATTGGTATTCTAATTGGACAAATAATTTGAGACAAATAAAAATAGAAAAGAGGACACCTATTGTGAGACAGATGGAGTGGTTTGTATTAAGTTATCAAATAATATCGTAAAATGACTAAAATACCCTTCTGTAGCAACTAAAAGTTACATAATACCTTCATTCTCGTAATTAATTCCTAATTTGTAATTTATCTCTGATTAAAGCTTACGGATAAGTTTAACTTTCCTTAAATCTTCTCTAGAAGTAACTTGAAGTAAAGTTCCATAATCATTTGTGAAAAGACTAAAATACCCCTTTAGGGTAATTGTCTATTTTACCCATCAATCTTTTAATTCTATAATCCTTTACTCATCCTTAGTTCTCAACACACTTAGCACCCTTTATATGTCACATATAAGTCCTTGATTGATTATACAAACATAACACATCTATTGAGGCTGAATAGGAGGATACAAGATGTTACAATTAAAAAGAACGATATATCACTGATACACCATTAAATAAGGAGAATATTAAAAATGCAAAATGTTTACCACTAAAAAGTTTAAAATATATCATATTGAAGTATTTATTTTAATAGCATTTTTGGAATTATTTTTATATTATATGGTTAGATATATAACTCGTTCTTAATTTCATATTATCCTCACTAGTACAAAAATGTTAATTTACACCCGTTTTTTATTAAATTTACACCCATTATTTTTAATAAAAATCGGGTGTATATCCACAGGGTGAGAAATGTCTAACGAATTTACACGCGTTATTTTTAACAAAAATCGGGTGTAATTGGGCGTAATTACGTTTTTAGCTACACCCTGTTTTAATAAAAATCGGGTGTAATTGGGCGTAATTA